>NC_050454.1:72273922-72446422 GCF_903995425.1 Onychomys torridus
CCCAGTAAGGGCCCCGGGGCTTTTGAGTCCCATTGCTATGTTCCCCACATTCTCAGAAAGCCATCCTTGTGCTCTTCCTGTGAGGCTCAGCTTTAGGTCTGGAAACCTCTGAACAGCAATCTGTAGACAGGAAAAGGATTGATATTTTATCTTAGCTATAAACAAAACACATAGTGTACTTGTCAAAAATACACTGTGTGTATGTGCCATTTGCATATGTTTGTGTGGTGTGTGCATATGTGTGTGCATTCCAATAGAGACCACAGGTTGATGTCTGGTGTCCTCCTCAATTGCTGTCCACCTTATAGTTTGAGACAGTGTCACTCACTGAACCTGGAGCTCATTGTTTCCACTATGCTGGCCAGCCAGTGAGCTCCAGGACTCTTACCTGTTCCCATCCCCCAAGCTGTAGGGTCACAAACACACACCTCTGCTCACAGCTTCTATAGTATTTTCCTTTTGGAAAATTTTTAGAAGTTGCATTTTAGATAGTAACATAAATATCGTGTGTGTGTGTTTGCCCACAGAGGGCAGCCAGGGATTGTGAGCAGCCTAATATGGGTGCTAGGGATAGAACCTGGGTCCTCTGCAAGAGCAGGGTGTGCTCTTAAGCACCAAGTCATCTTTCTAGCTCCTATTCATACTTTTTAATGAACACAGAAACCTAGCCCTCAGGAACGCTGTCTGCTTCCTGAAGGTGACTTTTTATCATGACAGCAATTGTCAGAAAATGAAGATAGACCAAGAATTTGCAGAACAATGCCGGGGGGGGGGGGGGCGCTTAGGGATGAGGATACAACATGCGGTTTTGATGCAAACAACTCTGGAACATTAAAAGATCTTTACTCAAACTCCCAAAGCACATTGCATCTGATATATCTGGAATGTCACACATCTATTTTGCTATGTCAAGTGCAGGCAAGGAAAGGGTCTAGGATGATTTCCTGGGTAGATCTGTGCTCTGAAGCTGACACTGGCCATAGCTTTCAGGATTGATTAACTATATGGATGAGTCCGGTTCCTTCATATATCAAACCTTAATAGAGGCCTATTAGCCAGTAAAATTGACAGATTGAATGATCTCCACGGGGCATTTGTTTTGGGCTATCTTTTTCTTCACCATTGACTGGGTCAATTTACATTTCAATTTGTCTTCCTGATGCATATGTAGACCAGCCTTGTCCTAGTGTGCATGGGGTTTCCGGCTGTATGGTCAGGGCTTCTTATTGATTTAAAATCCTGGGTTCCATAGAAACTCAGTTCTGCTCCAAGCCAACTCCCCTACAAGAAGAAAAACAAAACAAAAACCCCAACAACATCCAAACTTAAGTCCTTAATAGTGAGAGTTGATACATGAGCTTTGAAATTTGATTTTGGCTCTTAAAGATGACATCTTAATAGAGTTTTGAAATTGTCCGCAGGGGCTGGAGAGATAGTTCAGTGGTTCAGGGCACTGAAGTACTCTCCAGAGGGCCTGGGCTCCATTCCTAGCACCCAGCATGGGAGATCACAAACTGTTTTTAACCCTAGTTCCAAGGGACCCAGCACCCTCTTCTGGTTTTCTAAGACATCGGAGATGCAAGTGGTGCACAGACATGTGCAGAAAAAACACCAAACACACAGAATAAAGATTAAAGAGATATCAAAAGGTTATTTATTATTTACTTTATTTATTTATTTATTTATTTATTACTATTTTTCTACAATTCTGCTTCCAAAGGACTAAATGATTCTGTTGTGTGTTTTAGGGAATAGTTTAAGCTACTTAAGCTTTTTTTTTGAGACAGGGATTTCTCTGGTGTAACAGTCACTCTGTAGACCAGGCTGGTCTCAAACTCACTGAGATCCGCCTGCCTCTGTCTCCCAAGTGCTGGGATTAAAGGCATGTGCCACCACTACCGCTACCACCACCCTGGAAGATACATTCTTAAGACGCAATCCCAGGTATTAATGATGAAAATCTTTTGCTAAATGATGCACATCATCTGCCTACATGCAAGTATTTAAGGATCACCTTTAGAACTTTCCTCCTCAATTATTCAGTTATGACTTCTCATTCCCGTTGGCACACTTTCATTTCCTACACAGTTTGCTCATTTGGGAACAGTATTCATGGCCTTAGCTAATATTAAATTAGAATCATTTGTAAGTATTTTGACATGTATTTTTTTAGTTTAATTCCATGACTTGATAAATGAATATAATCCAGAGATGCCTTTGATCACTTCTTTCTTATAAAGATGTATTATTAGCTCACTCTTCAGCAGGTGAATATCCTTTTAATCACACTCTTCCCCCAAGAATTCATTAAAGTACAATTAAAAAATTACAATAGCTTCAAACACATTTCTAAAGACCACCAGGAGGTGAGACTTAAGTGAACAAATGTACGATGGAAGCCTATTAGTCTTCCGCACCTCTTAGGAGAAGTCATCCCAATCGACACGGCATTTGCAGGGGAGGAGAATTCAAGGACAACATAAGCAAATTTAGTTTGTGAGATGCTCTTTCCATGGTTAATCATTGATAAGACGTCCCAATTCTCTGTGAGTTTTTTTGACAATACTCACAGCAAGGCTGAGTTGGAGAGAATGATATCAGAATCTCCTTTCTGTGCCATCCCTAGCTATGAGTCATCTCCACACATCAAGGAAGCATCCACCGAGGACCCTGTTTGCTCTCACCAGAGGTGTAGCTCTTGCCCGGGATCCCCACGCTGGAGTGTGCTTACCTGCCTGCTTTGCCTCCTGCAGGAAAGTCAGTTTCTAAATCCCAGATCAGCAAGATGCAGATATTTGGGCAGGAAGCTGCAGCTACCCAAAGGCATGTCAGGTGACTGGACTGGGTGGGAATTTCCTGCATTGCCTATGAGGCTTTTCAGGAGACAGACTCAGACATGAAGCTAGCCTGCTGGATCTTTATGAGAGACATTCCTGAGGGGTATCATGTGTATTGAAATAACTATGGAGGGAGAGCAAAAGAAGAGGGACCGGGCCTTTGGCTGACAGCATAGAACTCTGAAGCTAACATGGCCTCCTGAGTTGCCTTGCATTGGGCCCAAATGGCCTCCAGCAGTTGGGTCAATAAGGTAAAGATGGGACTTTAGGTCAGGGGGCCTTTCTGCATCTGACAGCTAAATACTGATTGAAATGGCCTTCAGTATCTAGGTCAACAAGTCCTTCTTTGGAGGGATTTCTGGCATTTCATGTCTACTGAAGTAAGTGTGTGTGTGTGTGTGTGTGTGTGTGTGTGTGTGTGTGTGTGTGTGTGCACGTGCACGCGTGCACGCACACACACATTACTGACTCCCAGTGTCACTATTGTATGTGCTGTGCTACATATCTGTGTGCAGGGAACTAGAACGATCCTCACACAGCAAATGATATGTGGTGGACTTGTTTCTTGCTGTTAGACAGTGAGGGAAAACAGATATTTAGGAGTTAGAGTGAGTTGAACACCTAAAGCTAAGGAGAGTTTCCCAGGTTAGAGGTAATCTCTTCTCTGTGTGGCCTGTCTGCACTGGACCTGAGAGATTGAATATCTGGTCATAGGTGTGAGGCCCTGGAAAGACAAAACTTTCTGGGGTGAAGTACTGAGTGGTGTTCTGCTTGTAGGCTCTGTTAGCTAGCTCCTTCTTCATTTCAGAGTGTTATATTCTAGTGTGTTCTAGTTAATCTTGAGAACTACAAGTAAGAACTGAGGACTATCTCGATGGTCAGAGGTTACCTGGGAAGCTGCAATCGGAGTCTAGTATACAGTAGCCCAACAAATGCCATCTGTTTAGAACAAGCTGTGCTTGTCCTGTATGACTCAGAACCGGCAATTACATGTTTTCAAGGAGTTCGAGATGTGTATGGATTCCATTCCAGTTCCCTTGAGACTTCAATCTGGGTTCACCTCTTCCACTGACAAGTCATGGTAAAATGGGGAGGAAACCCCTTGCTGACTCTGATTAGTTAGCAAGCTTGATCTTAGAATCAAACACCGTGGTAGAAGGACGCTGTGCCAGAAGTGGTCTATCCGGATCTAATGTTTATCTCCATGTACTTCTGGTACTCTGACTCAAGAATACTCTGTTAGTTAGCCATCATTAGGAGTGCAACAAGGGCAAAGCTAACAGAGCAGGAAGTCAGGACACTCCTACTGTGCTGCTCTCCAGGATTTAAACAAACCCGGGCTCCAGCACCAACTGCTTTTCTTCAGTTTGTTTCATAAGCCATGGTCTAATGAGCAGCACATAGTTAGGAAATGTTATATAACCTAGTGGAGCACAAGGAAGTTTGGTTATTTTTATTTTTTATTAAAAACAACATTCAAGGGGCTGGAGAGCTGGCTTAACAGTTAAGAACACTTGCTGTTTTTGCAGAGACCCTGAAATAGGGGACTCACAACCACCTGTAATTCTGGCTGTAAGGGATCCAACACACTTGCATGCCCAATGGCATCTCTTTTGTGATGTTTCCTGAGCTTTGGAGGGGGTCATAGAAATCCCATTTGGGGCCACATACTCCATGGTCATTTGGGGTAAAAGTATCTTCTTGTATTAGTATTTGTTTATGACAAAATTACAACAAACACAATAGCTTTTTAAAAAATATCCATTTGTTCAGTGCATAGTTAAAAGGTTGGATGTCCAGAAATGCATAGCTGAGTTCTCTACTAAGGAGATCCATGCTAAAATCCGCATGCCAGACATTAAGTGATTGTCTGTGGTTCTGGGGAAGAATTCACCTCTGAGTTTATTTTCAATGTTGGCAGAATTCAATTAATTGCCTGCCTTTGTATAACTGATGTCCCTGTAGTCCTACAATGGAGGGTGTTCCTTGAAACCCCATCTGTATCCATCAGCATATGGACTCTCCATCTGTGAGCCAGGGGTGCTACACTGAGCCTTTCCCATGGATCTTTTCTCGGACTTCTCCTCCTGCTGCCAGCAAGGGCTCTCCTCTTGTAGCAGGCTTATGTGATTAGGTGAGGTCCACCTAGGCCATTTATTTATTTAGTGGTCAACTGACTTAAACCCAAATTATGCCTGAAAAATTCCTTCTCAGCAGTGTCTAGAGTAATGCTTGGTTTGGTAACAAATAGAATTGCTATTTGATGTTGAATTTGATAACAAATTCAGTGTTATGAATATTGCGGCATCTTTTCAGAAAGATGCCTATCACATTCTGCCTACCACATTACTGCCTCAGGGCATTTCATCTTTGGAACAGGGTTTCACATAGCTCAGCTGGCCTCAGACTCCACATATAGTCAAGGATGACCTTGATCTTAGGTCCTTCTGCCTTCTCATCTGGAATGCTGGGATCATCAGTGTGCACTCTGATGTCTTTAGACTATTTCTTTGGACTGATAGCAGACACAGACGAACAATGTGTTACAAGTGAAGTTTGGGTGAAAATCTAAGAGGCATGTGATTGATGCTGGAGCAACAGGCCTGTCATGGCTGCACCTTCCTCTGGCCCTCTGCACATCTGACCCCACTGAGGCCAGAAGCAATTAGAATGAACACAAGTTCAGTTCATGTATGTGGGCTTTCGGCATGGACTGTGATTTCCAGCTGGATTTCATCACATGGTTTCACAGCCATATCCCCCACATGTGTAGTTGGTCCTAAGGGTTTGGAGAGGAGACATGTGTCCTGCAGGTGGTCTTCACCACAGAAGCCAATGTGTATGCCTGATGACAGGAACTGTTTAGTAGCTCAACAAGCTTAAAAACTGCCATCTGTATTGAAGTGGTAGACAGAAAACAATGAATTCTAGTAGAGCAATGTAGGAGACACTGAATGTTTGGGGGGTGTCAGGTTCATGCAACTAGACCTCTGCTCGTGATAGGGTTGTCATTAAACATGTACATTGTTATATAATAGCATAGTTAGTCTTTACACCCAAGAGTACAGAGGAGTATGTTCTTTTAAAATTAATTTAAGGCTTTTATTTTGTGTTTTGCCTGTGTGTATGCCTGTGCACCATGGGCATGCAGTGCCCAGAAATGGATATCAGATCCCTGAAATTGGAGTTACAGGGGATTATGAACTGCCATGTAGGTGCTGAGACTCAAAGTCCTCTGGAAGAGGAGCCTGTGCTCTTAACCACTAAGCCATCTCTCCAGCCCCAGTCTTGATTCTTCGTGTGACTACCTTCACTCAGAGTTAAGAAATGAAAGTGCATTCAAGCCATAGGCATTGCCTGATGCAGTCAGGTAGGTAAATTCCTGTAATTGAATGATTTTGGAGCATATTTGCCTGAAGGAAATGGAAGAAGGAAAGAAGCCCCAATCTCTGGGCCACTGTGCACAAGCCAAAGAAAATGTTCTATAAATGGCTGGAGGTGTAGGGCTTTGCTGTCTCGGGCTGACATCATTACAAGGAATTGCGGATCACTGGTTCAGGACCCAGGACAGAGGCAGGCATGGGGTTGGGTGGCTCCCTGAGGAGGACTTCAGACTCCAGACTCTCTCTGTGTCACTGATGCACAGATACAGGCTCTCCATCTCTTAGCGGAAGCACAAAATTATCTTTTGGTGTTTTTGTTTCTCTTCTGATGTGCATTTTTTCCCTTTAGACACCGACTTCACAGCCAGGGTCATGTAATTGGATTTGAAGGCATGTTTGCTACACATCAGTGAATTTTCAGGGATGGAGAACTCTACTTGATCTTGCCTTTTTCTTGAATTGAAACAAATCATGCACCTCTTTTACCTTTAAGGATACATTCTGAGAACAGCAAAGACTTAGTGCTATTAATTAGGGCTGCTGAAATAAATATTCAAAGTGCTTTAGACAGAAAAAATGTTCTCAGAGCTTGTGTTTTTAAGTAGTTCTGTTTTCTAGGGATTTAAAAACAAGCTGGGAAAAAAAAAAAACTTCACACACTAAAATAGAAGAAAATCCCACGTCTCTCTCATGTGCTTGGTTGCACTCTACCAAGCAGTGACTGCTGGTAGATTCCATCATGATACATTGTCAACTACATTAAGAAGACATGCCATTTTCTTCTCTCAGATTGTGACTATAGGGAACAAAGACCCTTGGATGAGAATTTATCCAATAGCAGAGTGATGCCTATGTCTGTTGCATACAAGGAGGCTGTCTCATGTGCAATGGAGTCTGCAAAGCTTCCATGGAACTGGTATAATGACTTCAGAAAGGAATGTTTCCAATTGTTAGTCTTCTCCTTCACTATGTAAGTTGGTGTGATCCTTGAGGATTAGTGTTTACCTCAGACAAAGGTGTGGTGTGTGTGGATGGGTAAGGATCTGCCAAAGAGCTAACATCAAAGGCAGATGCAGGTGTTCCTACATCTGGAATTGGCATCACAGTAGCTTCACCTGCTGCAAATTGTCCTCTGACTTCCAAAACATGGTGTGCATGTACACATTTGCACATAACACACACACACACACACACACACACACACACACACACACACGAAACAAATAAAATATGAAAAAATGAACTCAAACATCAGTATTATTTGTCTACACACATATTACTGTGAACACACTCAATTTCATCAAATATTAGCATCATACTGTGGTGGGTTTTTTTTTTTTGTTTGTTTGTTTGTTTTTGGATTTTTGAGATAGGGTTTTTCTGTGTTGCTTTGTGCCTTTCCTGGAACTCACTTTGGAGACCAGGCTGGCCTCAAACTCACAGAGATCCGCCTGCCTCTGCCTCCCGAATGCTGGGATTACAGGCGTGCCATCACTGCCTGGCACACTATGGTGGTTTGAATGAAAATGGCCCCCATAGGCCAATAGGGAGTGACACTATTAGGGGGTGTGGCCTCATAGGAGTAGGTGTGGCCTTGTTGGAGGAAGTGTGTCACTGGGGATGGGCTTTGAGGTCTCAGAAGCTTAAGCCAGTCCCAGTGGCTCTCTATTCCTGATACCTACAGATCCAGATGTACAACTCTCAACTTCCTCTCCAGCACCATGTCTGTCTGTGTGCCACCATGCTTCCATCATGATGATAAGGGACTAAACCTCTGAACTGTAAGCCAGCTCCAATTAAATGTTTTCCTTTACGAGACTTACTCTGCTCATAGTTGTCTCCTCACAGCATTAGAAACTCTAAGAACATACTTTGAATTATGTCAAAAAATTCAGTGTAAATTTGTTTTGCCCCTTATGTAAGAGCTAATACAATACTTTAGATATTGACTCTTAACTCAAAGACACATAATACTCCTATGAAGTCCTTTGCCAAAACACAAGATAGTCAGCTTTCCTGGTCTAAATATAATGTACACGTGTACACAGTATGCTAATAAATTAGAATAAATGGTTTAATATGTCAATACGCTCCTTATTAAACCGCAGATTTAGTGAAAAACCCAAGAATAATTTGATCAGAAACTTGTAGCAATTGACCAGTTGAAAAGTCAAAGGCTAGAGCTCCAAAAACAATACTGAAAAATAAAAGATGGAGTATACACATGCTGGATTTAAGGGCTCACTGAAAAACTACAGCAGTTAACACGGAGCATTGAATTGCATGAAAATGCTATACATATCAGGGAAAAGCAATACAGAATCCTGAAATTCGCAACATAGTTCTCACAATTTAATTTTGACAAATATGTGAAGGCAAATTAACGGGGAAGTCAGAGTCCTACAGCCAGCCACGGAGGACTGAAGAGCAGCACACCGCCTATGACATCAGCGCAGAGCACACCTCTTTCCACTGTGGAGCATGGAGCCATCGGCTTTCAGAGGAACGCGTCAAGAAAAATGTTGTGACTTTTGTTAGTTTTTCTAAACCTTTAACTATGATATGAAAATGTGACTTACAAAATAATTAATTCAATTTAATTAACTAAAATTAAAAGCTTCTGTCCTTTGAAATGCACTTTTAATAAAATAAAAAGACAATTCATAAGCTGGGAAAATTCTTGACATATGAACATAATTTATCAAGAAATATATATATTATATAGTGATATATATACACTTGAATTTACATATATAACAAACTTTTAGCAATACTTGTAATCCCACCCAATACTGGGGAGTTGGAGAGGGGCAGACTCTGGCTCACTGACTAGCCAGCCTACCCTACTTGGTAAATTCCATGCTAGTTAAAGACCTTGTCTCAAAATATTAGGTGGACATGTCTTGAGAAATGACACCTGATGTTGGCTTCTTTCTTTCATATGTGTGTGTACACATATGCATGCACACCCACACACATGCTCACCCACTCACACATGGGCACACACACAAACAATCACACATACAGAGAAAAATCTTTCATTTAAACCATAGAACAAGAATCAATAAAGCATGGCACTGCCACAAACTTCTACAATGCCTGTGGCAATAAGGTCATCCTAGTCTATGCCCAGAGAGAAATGGCAGCGTACGGTGGCACTTGTGTCATTCTCTCAAGGGTGTGACCACAGGACTAGAATGGAGATCAGAGATTTATAGCAAAGAAATGTGGAGAACTGGGGTTGGATAGGACTGCTCCGCATGTTGATTTTGGCGACTGATCCAGGACTGTTTGTATCTTTCAAATGTAGAACTACACAACAAAAAGGGATAATTTTTAATTTATGTAAATCATACCTTAGAAAATGTGGCTTAAAATACACTTAGGCAAAATGAAGACATTTCCAGATAAAGAATATTGGAATAAATCATTGGAAGCACACCTGTGCTAAACTGCTAAAGAAATGCTTCAGGCCGACAGCAAATGACTCCATCTGGTGACTCAGTCTACAGGAAGGAGCCGCAGGACCAGGGGTTGAAAAATACGTTTCTGTCTACTCATTTTGTTTCTTTTGTTTTTGTAATTTGTGTGTAAGTCATATAACTATAACGTGATGTTAGTCCTGTGCGTGCGTGTGATACACATAAGCATACAATGTACACCAGTGATTCTGTGAGGAACAGCATTTCTACATTCCACATGAAGAAACCCATGTTAAAAATGTATATTCTGATCAATATATCTACAAATGAAAGGGAAAAGAAAGCACAGAAATAAAACTAAGATGCCAGTTGGAAAAATTAAGTGTATACTAAGGAATATTTAATACAAACAAGAGTGGTTTAAAAAAGGAATAGGGGGGAAAAAAGAAAGAAAGAAGGAGAAGAGCCCTACTGGACAGATGCCAGGCTTAAATCCAATCAACATGAACAACCATATTAAATGTGAATCCGCTAACCACTCTGTTCTAAACACAGTCCTAGTGAATGGAGCATCAAGGTCCAAGTGTATGCTGCTTACGACAGATAGACTTTAAATTTGAATGTACAAGTTGGTTGAATGTAGAAGGGGAGAGAAAAGTATACCACACACACACAGGAAGATCAGAGGGCTCAGATGGTTGCGTTAGCATCGCACAGAAGAGACCTGGATATGAAGGGCATCACTGGCGACAGGGTGGGAAGTTGTGTTGTGGTGCCTATGGACATAGGCAAACTAGGCTATCCTGGGTCTTTTGTATTCCTAGATAAATATAAGATTTCTTCTTTCAACGTCTGAAGAATTGTGGTAAGATCTCGATGGGGATTGTGTTGAATTCATAGACTGCTTTTGACACAGTTGCACCTTTCACGCCAGCCCTGTCATTCCATGGACACAGAGGTCTTTGCGTCTCTTGGTACCTTCTTCGATTTCTGTTTTCAGAATCTTAAGGTTTTCATTATACAAGTCTTTCACTTCCTAGCCTTACTCCAAGATATTTTTAGGCTGTTGTGAACGGTACTGTTTTCCTGATTTTCTTCTCCATGTGTTTAGGAAGGCTAGTGATTTTTGTGCGTTAACTTAATAACCTGCTTCTCTGCTGAAAGTGTTTATCAGCTATAGGATTTTTAAATGAAGTCTTTAGGGTCTTTGAAATATAGAATCATGTCATCTGCAAAGGAAGACACGTTGACTTCTTCCTTTCCTATCTGAATCCACTTTATCTCGTTCAGTTGACATATTGCACCTGCTAAGACTTGCAGTACTATACTGACTGCAAGGAGGGAGAGTGAGCATCTATATCTTATTTCCCACATCAGTGAAAATTCCTTGAGCTTTTCTCCATTTAGTAAGACCTTAGGTGTGTGCCTGCTGTATGCAGCTTTATTAAGTTGAGATATGTCCCTGTTTGCCAAGGTTCTCCAGGACATGCATCATGAGTGGATGTTGGAGTTTTCAAAGGACTCTTTTGCTTCTAATTAGATGATCATGTCGTTTCTGTCCTTGATTTACATATGTTGAACACCCCACTCCCAGAAGCTCTGGGATGAAGCAGAGTTGATGGCTATCCACATGTAGAAGAATGAAGCTGGAACCTTATCTCTCCCTCTTTGCAAAACTCAACTCTAAATGGGTTAAGGGCTTCAACCTAAGACCCGATGCCAAGAAATGAAGCCGATAGAGGAGGGAGTAGGGAATTCTCTTGAACTCATTGTCACAGGAGGGGACTTTCCAAACAGGATCCCAGCAGCACAGGGATTGAGACCAACAGTTATCAAAAGGGACTCCATGACAGTAAAAAGCCTCTGTACAACACAGAACAGTGCCATCTGAGCAGAGAGGCCGTCCACAGAGTGGGGAGAAAGCCTTTCCTCGGTGGTATCTAAAATATACAGAGAACTTAGTATGCATCAAGAAAGCCAAATTAAAAATTGGGCATGGAACTAAATAGACAGTTCTCAAAAGAGGAAATACAAATGTGTTCAGGGAAATGAGAATTAAAACTACTTTGAGATTTTTATCTTACCCCAGTCATAATGGGCAAGATCCAAGCAAGCAAGCAAGCAAGCAAATGAGCAGTCAACAAACAAACATACAAAACCCACCACCAATTCTACCCCAAAAACCGAATGACAAACGCTGCCATGGATGTGGGGGAAGGGGAACACTTACTAGTTCTGGTGGGACTAGAAACTGGTTTCAGCCACTCTGAAACTTAGTGTGGCAGTGCCTCAGAAAGCTGGAAACAGGTCCACAACATGATCTAGCTATATCACTCTTGGACAGCTACCCAAAAGGCTATAAATTCTACTGTAGAGACACCTGCTCATCTGTGGGAGTCTGCCAGAGTCCAGCTCTGATCTCCTCCCACCTTTTGAAGGGTTCTTGGGTGGAAGAGAGAGGAATTAGGAAGTATTAGGGAGAAAGATAGAAAGATGACAAGGAGAAAGATAGAGACACAGGATAGCTTCGAGAGGGCTCTGGGTCAGTACCCCGCTGCTGCCCAGAGCTTTAGTCAAAAGGGCTTTTTATAATATGCCAAGGGGAGAGACAAAAGACCTCTCCCTTGTAAGATCAAAGCACACTGTACAGCCAAATGTTTACCAAACACCTGGTAAACACACCCATGGCCAAATCATCTCCTTATGCAGCCCTGCTATCACTAGATAGCCTTTGTGGGCCTCCACACTTATCCATGTCCATTTATAAAACCTTGATAACTCTCAAGAACAGCATATTGGGGTTGGAGAGATGGCTCAGCAGTTATGTGTACTTGCTGTTCTTACAGAGGACCCAGGTTCAGTTCCCAGTACCTCAATTGTGCAGCTCACAACCACCTGTAACTATAGCTCCAGGGGCCTGACTCCTTTGTCTAGCCAACTTGACTGGGTATGCTATGCATACGCATGTGCACATACACACACATGTGCATGTGTATAAAAATAAAATAAATCTTAAAAAATAATAGCATGCTGAGTGAACACAAAGCGAGACTTCATATGACACAATTCTATCCTGTAAAACCCAGAAGAGCTGAATGGGAGTTGTGAGCTGTGTGAAGACCGGACACAACCCCAAGACAACAGAAGGGGGACCTCCCTAGGACAACATGAATATTTCAGACCTTGATAAGTAAACTTTATATACCTGTATATACTTACCAAATCCATTGGTCACCTTTCTTATCACTGTGACCAAAATACCTGGGAAAAGGTAACTTGAGGGGAGGGAAGCTTCATTTTGCTTTACAGTTTGTCCATCATGGCAGGAAAGGCATGTCCACATGCATGTCAGGACGCTTCCCGACACCTTCATAAGTTCTGTTTATCCTAGAGAAGATGGAGGGTGTGAGTGAGAGAATCATTTACTTACCATGTAAATGATTCTGGCTGGCGAGGGGACAGTCCTCTTGCCTGTTACTATGAGTGCCCACAGGATCAACGGAATTTATCTGATGGCTTATAAAATCCTCTCGCCTTTAACTCTTCTGTGTACAGGGAGTCTCCGAGGAAAACAAGAGAGCTCAGATTACAGCACTGAGCTAGGGGCAGTCTGATTTGTTATGTTTAGTGCACACATACAGCAGGATCATTTATAAGTTCAAATCCTTCCTGTAGGGAAGGGGCAACTCACCCATCTCAGACTCAGTGTTGAAGCCGAAAGAAACCCACATGTGAAGAGCATGTTCATTATAGGATTCCAGGACATTATTGTTACACTTCCTAGAGACTAACCCCACGGTGAAAATAGACAGCCTTTATATATCAGGAAGTAAACACACTTCAGTTATTTATTACTACTTCCTCCTTATTGACTTGTGTTTTTTATACAACACAAACAAACGTGATTATCTGGATTTTTGTCTTGCAACAAATGAGAATATGTGCAGTCTTGAGAAAATACTTGCTAACAATGGGGGTGGGGGAGGCTAATTTAGAATAAAAATGGCGTTTATTTAATAAAAATGCTGTATTAAATCACCATGATCTTTGAAGAAACTTTTAAATCATGTTTATTGTTGTCTTTTTTGAAAGAAGCAAACAACACTGCATGTTTGGATACATTTTGATTATTAGTTGGTTGTATAAATCCATTTTAATACCATGTAGAAGACCAATTACAACTAATACCTTATATATCTCAAAGTGGCTGACTAGGCCAGATGCCCATGCTACCCAGTGGGCTGTGCCCCCCCTGATGCTGCCCGGCCTCACCTTCATATTTGCCAATACTTCATTCATTCTACTCACTCACTTTGTGAGTGTAATTCTGCCATAAAAATCAAGATTTTGGGCCCCCCACCCCCTTTCAGTAAGTAGTAAGCGCTTTTAGGTCTTTGCAGAGAGAATATGTGGGCTTTTGACAAGAAAGGGCTCAGAGTGGTGATTGTTTCTCCCTACTGGTTCAGAGGAAGGTATTGTTAGAAAAAACAAGGGAACAGGAAATGTGAGAGAGTCATCAGCATCGGGGGGGTCAGACACTGTCTATGAGGGTCTGTGTGAGAAACACACTGTGATCGGTCCTAAGTCTCCTGTGTTTCAAGGGCAGGCTGAGGTGGTCAGTTTTTGAGAAAGACAGCAAACTATACTACCTTGCTGCAGAGCAGTAAGCTCCAGGGCTCCAGGGGAGGTTGAGCGCCCTGGAAAAACCAGCTATGCTGGAAGTGGCTGCTTGTTCTTCCTGATTACCTCCCCTACTGTGCACAGCAACTGGCTCCTGGAGTGTCTTTTGTTTTCTTTTGAGAAGATCTGACACCTACCTGGGCATAGGTTTTAGTTTGGATGTGAAGGATGTCCCACAGCTGGAGGTTCTGTTGCATGGTGACTGGGTTGAGAAGGTGCCAACCTCCTCAGTAGACACTGATGAATTCATAACTGAAGGGGCTATTAGGAGGTGGAGCCTTGGAGGAAGTGGGTCACTGGAGGCGAGCCTTGGAAGGGTG
The DNA here is from genome assembly GCF_903995425.1 of Onychomys torridus. NCBI lineage: Eukaryota > Metazoa > Chordata > Mammalia > Rodentia > Cricetidae > Onychomys > Onychomys torridus. The sequence continues at coordinate 72,288,565 of NC_050454.1, forward strand.
TAAGTTGTTCCTGGTCTCTGTCTCCTCCTCTTCCTCCTCCTTCTCCTCGCCCTCCTCCTCCTCTTCCTCTTCCTCATATTTCTCATTCTCTGTCTCTCCCCATCCCCCACTAGCAGCTTCTTCGGCTATACACTCCTGCTGTTATGCTCTGTCCCATCACAGGCTCATAGCAAAAAAGGCAGCTGACCTTGGACTGATACCTCTGAAATGGAGTCCAAATAAACCTCCTCCTCAGCTGTTTATGTTTCCTTAGGTGCTTTGTCACGGAGATGGGAAGTTAATAACAACAGCAGGAACAGCTAACACACACACACACACACACACACACACACACACACACACACACACACACACACACACGTTTGGTATTCTGAGATTTGTAGAGTGAGGTAGGGTTCTGATCCACTAGATAAGCACATAGGTTACTTATTTGGCCATCAAATGCTGACCTCTTACTGTAGATAGTTTAAAACATAGATCTTGCACACAGACCTCAGCTTTGCGGCTGTAACTGGGTGATTCCAGCAGCTGTGTTTGTATCTTTTCTTCTGATTCACCTATTTACAGATTGAGTTTTGTGATAGTCCTAAGAAATAGAGCCGCTATGTGAGATTAAACAAGACAAGTTTTGGTAAGTTCAGACACTTGGCCTCATGCATGGCACAGACACACACCCAGTCCACGATGGGAATCATCACTTCTTCTGTGCCCCTCTTCCCATGGTACTGAGTCTGTCTGCTCACACCACATCTCCCACCAGTCTCTCAGAGGCTCCCTGCCATGGGCCACTCTCCATCCATTCAGACTTTGTGGGGGTTTTGGAGCATAAACAGCCTACAGAGACTTCACAATAGAAGTGTGCTGTTGTGTAAGAACTGTCACGTCAATCAAATAAGGGGCGTGTGTGTCTCCTCTCAGTCATCGCTATGTGCCTTCACGTCGGTCCTTCTCAGCACCACCACCCCAGCCTATGCTGGTCAAAGCTGATTGTGCCATGTTACTTCAGTCGCGTTTCCATTCTCTAGAATATTATACACACAGAAAATGTGTTGCATTCCCCTCTGCCACTTTGCATAATCATTGTGGAGCTGATAAACATTCTGCATATCAGCAGTTCACAGCCCCCCCCCCTACACACACACACACACACACACACACACACACACACACACACACACTGATTCCAAGTCCGTTGCATGAATATAGGACATTTTGGTTATCTGCCCATCCACTGATCATTTTCCCTTTGGAGATGGTATAAAACAAACCCTTCTGAACATTTGTGCGTGCAAGTATTTTTGTGCATCAAGTTTTTTCTTGGTTAAATGCCTAGACATAGGGTGCCTGGACCTTCTGGTTGATATGGATTTAGTGTTTTAGGAAACGACCAAACTGTTCTGTGAAGTTTACATTTTATGGCTTCTCATCCCTGACAGCAGTAGAGAACTCTCGTCGCTGCCTGTTGCTGCCTGTCTCTGCCAATGTTCGGTCTTTGCAGTTTTAGCTATCCTCATGGTATGCACAACAAAGTGGTGGTAAGTGTGTTTCCATGTGTTTATTTGCCATCTGTACATCTTTGATGAAACAACCAAGTAACTCCCCACTTTTAGAAGCGTGCTCTAAAAAACATTTTCATCTTCTGTGCATGAGCACTTGCCTGCATGCTTATCCGTGCCTTCAGAGGTCAGAAGACAGCATCGCATCCCCTGGAACTGGAGTTACAGATGGTTGTGAGCTTCCATGTGGGTGCTGGGAATAGAACCCAAGCCTTTTGTAAGAGCAACCAAGGTTTTTAACTGCTGAGTCATTTCTCCAGCCACTAGAAGTGTGTTTTGTCGTTTTCATTTATTTACTTTTTGAGTACTAAGACTTTTTCCTTCCTTTATCCAGTCTGTGGATCACCTTTGTTCTGTATGGAGTGGTTTTACTACAGGGTTAGGTCCACAGATGCTTTGGCAGGAAGTACAAGGTTTTTATACACTCTCCGGTCTTCTCCACTTTTGTGTTCCCTGCTCCTGTGTCAGGGCGGGCAACATGCAGTTTATAGTTTACATTTCAGTTCAGTCCGGTCCATTTCATGGATTGGACGCATGTAAAAATCTGTGTCTCCCATTGTATTATCATATTGAATACTTTCATCACCATAAAAATCAGATGCTCTCCATCTGCCCTTCCCCCAAGCCCTGGAAGTCACTTCCCTTTCTGCTATCTTCATAGTTTTTTTTTCATTTCAAGAATACTGTGTGGTTGGAATCCCACAGAGGGAGGATTTTCTGACTGGCTTCTTCTGCTTAGCTATATGCACTTGTGGTTCCTACATGGCTTTTAGGGCCTGGAAGATCATGTCCTTCATCACCAAATTTCCCTTGTGTGAATGTGTGGATGTGTGTATCCACCCACCTTCAGAAGGATGTCATGGCCGATTCCAAGTGTTTTAACACTTCAAATACACTCAGATGTGAGCTTTTGTGTGGACATAAAACGTTAGCTCCTAGAGAGAAGTATAGCTGCTGGATTGTATGGTCAAACTACCTTTGAGTTGTGTAAGACGCCATACATAAAAACAAAAACAAAACAACTGTGTCACGCTGATCCCCATGTGGTCTACCCTCCCACCTTAACAGTCTCTTTCCTAGCAGGTATCATTGACTCGATGACATCCAGCTTATCAGTTTGTTTAGTTTTTATGATTTAGCTGTCTGTATAGGACATATTTCCCATATTTGCAGCCACAAATACCTATATTTTCCCTTAGAAGTTTTACATTACAGGTTTTTATAAGCAGGTATAAGATCCATGGGTTGTTGTTGTTTTTGTTTTTTGTTTTTTGTCTGTAGTAAAATGGATGAATTATAGTCCCTTTATTTTCTGTGTGGATAGGAAATTCGTGGTTCAGCACCATTTGATGAGAAGGTTTTCCTTTCATCACTGGATTGCCTCCATACTTGTGTAAACACATCAATGATGCATTTACATGCGATATTTACATGCGATTCTGCTCTGAAGTCATTATAATCCATTGCCTCTCTCATTCTGACACCAATCCCACAATCCTTTGGCTGCAATAGCCCCATAGTTAGCAGGATCACTGTCCTTAATTTTAGTAATTGTTCTATCCAGAGAACCAATTACCATAGCCATACTTTTAATTTCAAATCAAGTATTTATAAACTACTCAGCAAGCAAAACTGAAAGAGCTAATGACAGGCAGCAGACAGCTAGCAAAATTGTCAAATGGATCCTGGCAGCTTTCACAGCCTCCTGCAGGACTGGCCAGAGCAGCCTGCTCAAGCCGTCAGCTGAGACAGAGTCCAGGAAGACCCCCCGAGAGAGCTCCCAGCTTCCCGTTTTCCTCATCAATCTAGATGTCTCTAGGCTTTCCCTACTTTGTTTCACTAGACAGAGCCTCTTAGGCAATGCTGAACACAAATAATGGGACCGGGAATTCTTGACTTGTGACTGATCCCAGCCAGACATAAAGTCAGTCTGCGGCCATTAAACGCCAAGCTCCCTAGATTCTTGTGATATTTTCATCAAGTTGAGACAATTTCATCCTGTTCTTTGTTGAGAATTGTTCTCCAGGATGAATGCTGGGGTCTGCCAATATATCTGTCTATGGAGACGATCACATTTTAAGCTTTTTAATATAACAAGTTTATTATTTTATATGACTTCTTTCTGCATTTTAGATAAATTATACATGGTCATAATGCATTATGGTTTTCATATAGCTTTGAATTTGAAGTTATATATTATTTTTAAGCTTCTTTTATGGACCACAGAAAAATTTTAGTGGGTAAAGGTGCTTGCTTCCAAGCCTGGTGACCCACTGAGTTTGGTCCCTGGGACCCACATGCTGGAAGTAGAGAACTGACTACCACAAATTATCCTCTGATATGAATATGAATGCGCACAAATTAAAAATGTTATGAAATTTTAAAAGTGAAAAAAAGTCTTTGCTTGTGGTAGACACTAGTAATAATTTTATGTGATGTCCTTGTCTGAATTTAACAACAGGGTGACCAAGGGGATCATACAAGAGCCCTTTTCTCTCCGAGAAGAAAGCTCCCTCCCCTCTCCCCAGAATGCGTGTCTTCACCTAATCCCCACCCTTCTTTGTGGCCGGGATCCCTGACTGTTTTGTCTGGATGGCTTCCTAAGAGGTTCTAGGGCAAGCTTCCAGTTGTTTGTATGACCTTTCTTCTTAATCCATTGTCTTACTGTGTTCTCCCCACCTGTGGTGGGGTCTCCATAGGAGACTTGGGGTCCTCTTAGTTGGAACTCCAGGATGGCCAGTATTGTCCAGTCTACCTGTTAGGCAGACGCTGGCTGGCCTTGCCCTTCACGTGTGTGATGTCCTGGCTGTCCTCACTGTCAGTACTCCATTTTTCTATAACTCTCTCTACTGGTCAGTGAGACTTCTCTCAGGCAGTTATCAAGTGACAGGAATATCTCAGTCTCTTATAACTCAGTGTTTCTTACTCCATAACAGCCATTGGAATTATCTGGAAGGTTTGTCATTACTGGGACCCCTTCTAGAATTTTCTCATATGTTTGGTGCAGGGTAGGGCCTTACCTGGGAGAGGGAAAGGTGTAAAAATGCTACACTCCTGTGAGAGCTGACTGCCCTAAGCTGGAGCTGCTCAAGGGCCTCCTCTCAAGTAGATGAACCTGTGTAGGCTTTGGCAGGGTAACCATGGTTACCATGGGCCATCCCCCACCCCACCATAATAATGCAGTGAGAGATTCCTCACTCCACTGAAGCATGAGCAGGAAATAGGTAGGGAGTAATTCTTCCCAGCTTTGAGTTGAGGCTGGGCAAAGGGTTTGGTCTACAGGCTGAACTTGCAGAATTGGTGTTCCTTGGCTGCTGAAGGTCCCTGACACTGTCACCCCATTAATAATTGTCATAAAGGAAAACAATGCACACTATATACTCAGCACTTCCTCGAATCTCCTGGTAGACATTGCTGCATGGGAGGAAGCCTCTGGACTGGGAAGAAAGTTAGAAATTCCCTTTTAGTGTGAGGACCCCAGGGAAGTGGCTTGGTGTAGCAGCCCAAGGCCTCTGTTGTTACTTCTGGCTCTTGCTTGATCCTACCACAGGGATAAGGTGGGGCAGCCACCGAACTGTGAGAGACTCTGGCAGCCTGTGATGGGCTGTGAGGTCTTTGGGAGTTCACTCCACCTTGGTTCCCTCATCTATGAAATGGAAATCATTTCTAAGCATCTACTTCCTGGTCTCAAATTTGGCTTTCACCCTCTTTGGGGAAATTTATAGATCATTCTCCCATAATCAGTAAATGAAATATCTATTGATTGCTGGGCATGAGACTTACACTGTTGAGATAAAAATTTGGTGTGCCAAAATCACACAACTCCCTTGGCAGGAAAACAAATGGATGGCAGATTATTAGAGCACCTTGCCCTTCACCTTCCTGACAAGCTCTGACGCACAGACCTGGTGCCTGTTCTCAGAGGACAGTGAAGGTGCAGAACTGGACTGTAAATCATCACTTGCTCACAGTGACAGGCTGCATGCCCTGTGACCCATAGCCACACCCATTTGTGCCCTGTGCATATTTGACCACTGGCCTGGGCTTAGAGAGATTCAGAATAAGCACGTCAGAATTGGTCCTTTGCCCCAAGCAGAGGCAAGAGGAGATCATCATAGCAGCCACGATTGTATGTTGGAGTCGGCGACCTCAGAGCTGAGCTTCATGTGGAGCTCCATGGAAGACCTTGGGCAAAAGCAAGGTCTGCCCTTCTGAGCTCTAGCTGGGGCAGATGGGAGTGAGAGGAGTGTGTCAATCACCAAGAAGGTGGTCAGTGCTGTGGACTGCTCCATTGACATTCTTTTCAGAAGCATCAGACATCCTGGCCCTTCTGGGCTGGAGAGATTTCTTGCAGAGACCACTAGGCAGCCTTTTCAGCAGCCATGGTCAGCGGGGCACAAATTCCCCATAGAAGAAAGCTTGTGGGTGTGGGTTGGGTATTTCCACTCTCTAAGAGGGGCCCCTACCTCTGAGCTCTGCTATTTCTGACCTGGCACTAATTTCTAAGTAGGATTTGAAGGCCATAGGATCCATCTTAGGTGATTAACGAATGATCTCTAAGACTTCAAGCTCCTGGTTTATCGCAGGTGTCGATAGGTAGTGTAAGAGTAGAAAGATAAGCTAATGCTTCCCAGTTTAATTTTGATGAGCAATTACCAATTATTTCCTTTGGTGCCATCTTATCCATGATGTCTTTGGTTGGCCCAAAATCCCATCTCCTGCATGTGTGGGTATGAGATCTGTGTTGGGTTAATTTGGAGACATGATGTAAGGCCATTGCTTTTACATGTATCATCATGTACCAGCATCACTTGGTGAGATGGATATTCCTCTAATCCTTGTCAGAACCCAGTGGTCCTCTCATGTGAGTCTAGTTCTTCTCTCTGGATTCTGTTCTGCACAGAATTCTGTTTGTGTGTCTAATTGCATCCCAATACAGCATCGCATTGGTTTCTGTCATTTTACCATCATTAATGGAACCAAGAAATGGCATCCTCCAGCTAAAGAAAGGAGCTGATGCCCTGGGGAGAGGGGGTAAAATACCATCTGGTCTAGTACTTGATAATCCTCACAACGGGACACTGAGATCCAATTTGTGTTTAAGGAAACACAAGTCCAAGAGACTTGAGGGGTTGGTCCACTGATCTCGTGCATAGTGGAGAAGGCTCTAAAATCCAGCTTCCTTCCCACTACCTTAGCAATAGTCAAATAATGATGTCAATAATGTGCCAACTTTTCTCATTTCCTGTGTCAGCTATGTTATTTGCAATATTTTATGTAACCATATATATATATATATACAATTCAGTGAAAGGGAAAAATCAGTAGCCCTCTTGAGAGTTGCTTCCCACCCCGCTCCAAAGGTATTTGCTGACCAGCAGTTTTAGAGCTGACCAGAGGTTGAACTGGTATGAAGATAAGGCTGTAACAATAAATCTATATATCCCGGACTCAGCAAAACAGGATATGGGGAGTAATGGACTCAACTGACCAGAGATTGAACTCATGGGAGAATAGGCCTGGAACAATAAATCTCAGTGTATCTATCCTGGGTTCAGCAAGAGCAGGACATAGGGAGTTTTATGTCTCTATAGATACCCTGCATCCTGTTAGCCATCAGTAACCTCACGCTTATAGCCCCCTCATCCAATCCCAAGATGTATAACCCTTTGCATGTAAACCTTTCCTATATAAACCCTTGAAGTGAGTGGCCACACCTTCCTCCTTCACTCGCTATAACAGGGTGTCAGATGAGGTCGCTGCCTAGGCTTGAATAAAGAAATCTTTTGTTTTTGCATTGGACATCAGTTCTTTGGTGATTTGGTTGGGGGGCTCGTGACATGGACATTACACAGTACTAGTGTGTTTATGTTACAAGTGAGGAGACCAAGGCATGGGGAGATTAAGTGATGTGTGCTATTTTGTGTAGCTTGCACACATCTGGAGGTTACAGGGATGAAACACAAACCGAGGGTGGCACATGACCAAGTTTGTGCTTCTGGTGGTTTAAAAGAAAATGACACCAACAGGAAGCAGCACTGTTAGGAGGTGTGGCCTTGTTGAAGGAAGTGTGTCATTGTGGGGGTGGGCTTTGAGGTCTCCTTTTGCTCAAGCTACACTCAGTGTGACACAGTTGCTTCTGCTGCCTGCGGATCAAGATGTACAACTCTCAGCTCCTTCTTCAGCACTGTGTCTGCCTGCACGCCACCTTGTCCCACCATGATGATAATGGGTTGAACCTTTGGAACTGTAGGCCACCCCAATTAAATGTTTTCCTTTATAAGAGTTGTGTAGTCATGGTGTCTCTTCAGAGCAATATATTACCAAGATGGTGCTTTTTCCCAAACAGCAGTTTTCAGTGTGGTTCTTATGCTCAAAGTACCAGCAGCATCTGGAGACTTGTTGGGGAGCCAGGTTCATACCCAGGGTGATCCCCACAGGGTATGGCATCTGAGAACAGTGACAGAAGTCATCTTCTGGCATCCTCTGCTTACAGAGAGCCGCTCTGACCGAGGTGTGTGTGCTACTGGCTCTACTCATGAACAAACTCAAAGTCCCCAGAGGAAGGTCCTATGGGTGCAGAGGACTGCATTACATTTAAGTGACGGGCAAGGGCTTGGGACAGGGGCCTGTCAGACACTTGCACAGGAGATCTGATCTCTGTATGCCTTTTCTCTCCTCCTATGCAAAGTAACTAGGACAGGAATGCCTGCCTCCTTCTGAGGCTAGGGGCTATAAGGACAAAGGAAACAAGGGGATGTTCTTGGCATGGGGTGTAGTCTATAAACTATAGACATCAAATTATATATCTGTATATGTTTTGTGTGTCTGTGGAATATCCATGTGTGAGTGTGTGGTGTGTGCGCGCCGGTCATAGGTCAGTCTCTAGAGTCTTCTGTCTCATTTCATATTACGTTTTGAGGCAGGGTCTCTCACTGAACCCTGAGCTCACCAATTCAGCTAGACTGGACAGCTGGTGAACTCCAGGAGCTGCCCATTTCTGCCTTCACAGTGTTGGGACTAGAGATGTGAATCACCAAGCCCGGCTTTTATATGTGTGTTAGGGGATTTAAACTCAGGTCATCCTGCTTGCCAGGCAAGAACTTCACTGGACCATCTCCCCAGCCTCCAAATTATACTTTTTATCACTCTGATTTAAATTCATGTAGACACTTCAACATCATAGGCCTACCAAGGAATGTAGGTTAGGATTTCTGCCTGGCAAAGTTTCTAGATAAAGGATAGAGATGCCTGGTTACATTTAAATGGTAGATAAATAAGGTTTTTTTAGTATAATTCATGCAATATTTAGGATATAGTTACATGGATTTTTTTTGTCGCACTTTTTTGATACCTGAGATTTAAATCTGAGTTCCCCTGCAGTTGCATCTGGTAGTGTAGATGTTGATGAGAGTGACCTTCCAGGAAGAGGCTCCTGGCAGGAGAAGAGGAACCCCAGGCCCGCCATATGGCCTACTATCTGGCTTTTGTGGTGGGTGTGCTCTCTAGTTTTGTGTCATTTTGGAAGAGGGAACTTCAATTGAGAAAATGCCCTCAGAAATGTGGGTAAACCTGTGGGACATTTTCTTGATTGATGATTGATGTGGGAGGGCCCAGCTCCCTGTGGGTGGTGCCATCCTTGGGTTTCCAGTGCTGAGCAAGCCAGGAGGAGCCTTCCCGTCAGTAGCACTTCTCTGTGGCCTCTGCATCAGCTCCTTCTCTAGGTTCCTGCCTTGAGTTCCTGCCTTGACATCCTTTACTGAAGAATAGTGCTGTGGACGTGTAAGCCAAATGAACCCTTTCCTTCCCGAGCTGCTTTTGGTTGTGGTGTTTTAGAAACCTTAACTAAGACAAGGGGTAATGTTTATGCTGCCCATAAAGTCTTGGCACAGCAGGCTTTCATACCTGCCTCTGTATTTAGTCCCACATAAAATGGAACCACAGAGACAGAAAGGAACAGGGTGATCCAGGGACCTGTTAAAAAGTGACTCCAATTTGGCCAACTCCAGCTGGAAAACAAAAGCACAAAATCAGGCTGCTTTGTTCTGGGAGAGGAGGAAAAAGGAAATCAACAAAACGAGCCACAGACACGTCTGAGTGCCTGAGCAGGACTGTGTTTATTCAGCCCTTGGAAATGCCTTAATATGGGGCTAGATGCTCTGTTTTATCAATCTGTAATTACAAGTAGCTTGTGTTGCAGTGATTATAAAATTGCTCTCTGCTTATTTAGGAACTAAATGGCATTAATTGGAGAGTGGAGAAGTGGATATAACTTAATTAACCTGAGATGGTGGCCTCTATTGAAAACCTACAACTACCAGTGTAGGTGAGTGAGTGACCCTGGGACAGCACGCTCTGCTGTTGGATGGGCTTTTAAAGGGCACAAGTGACTCAACGGGTGCTTCTGGTGAGCAGAAGGTGACAAGGAGTTTTGAGCTGTGAAGTTGGAAGTACCACAGTCACATAGGTGACAATGTGGAAAGCCGTTTCCCAGAGAGAAAACAGAGTTTTCAGGAAGGATCTCTCTCTCTCTCTCTCTCTGGTGAGCTTCATATTCATTTTATTCATAAGTAAAATACTCCAAGATAATGATACAGTATCATGTACATAACCGGTAATATCATCACATCCTCTGCAAGTACTGCACACACACACACACACACACACACACACACACACACACACACACACGATTGCATAAGCTACATTTTGTACTTTTAACTAATTAGTTGATTAATTAAAATGATTTTGTGTATGTATGGTGTGTGTGTGTGTGTGTGTGTGTGTGTGTGTGTGGTTGTATACAAATGTGTATGGGTATACACTTTCATGTGTTAGTGTGAAGGCCAAAGGCTGAGTGTCTTATTCAATCACTCTCCTCCTTACTCAGCTTTTGAAATGGCATCTCTTACTGAATCTGGGGCTCACCAACTCATCTAGACTATCTGGCCAGCAAACTCCAGAGTCAGCCTGTGTCCCCATTCAGTGTTAGGCTTACAAACATGAGCTGCCACATCTGGCTTTTACGTAGGTCCTGGGATCCCGAGTCAGATTTTCAGCCTGCACAGAGAGAGTTTCACCACTGTGTTACCTCTCTGGCCCCAGCCTTTTATACAATGGGCAGCAGGGTAGGTTTGAGAAAGCAGAATCACCATTCACAAGTGAGGGACGTGTTGCACTAAGTCTTTATAATGGCCACGACACCACTAAATGCTGAGTTCTTCAAGGCCCACCATAATCTGCCATCTAGCATAGATAGCATTGTGTTGTAACAGGCTGTCTACCATCAACAGAATTGTGCTTCTGGGATACATGACTGTGTGTTGCTTGATTCACGTCTACACATTTTCTCACAGGTATGTATTGTACATTGAACATAACCCCCTACCCCATTTCCATGCCCTCACCCCAGAAGGGATTTCCTGCTAGCCTTCCTACGTCCCCTGGTTCCCACTCTCCATCCACCCTGCATCCTTCCATTCATCCTGGTTATCAGATTCCCACCCTGACAGGGAAGAAAGGTCCAGGAGAAACACCATAGGCTGCAGTGTTCCAAGGGCATCTGAAGAGAAGCCAGGAGAAGTGTAAAGGAAACGGAGGAAGGGAAGTGTGGCCTGTGGCCCTCACCTCTCTCTTCCCTCCTGTTCAAATGGAGATTTCATTCTTAATGCTTACTTCTTTCTTCCTCCCTGGAATTGCCTTATATAATTCAGGCAAATGAAGGAGCCAACTTAATTTGATGGCATAAAAAGAAATGCACCTTTGTTTTCTTAAAAAGAACTAATGTTTGCCGTTGTCTCTTATTTATGAACACAATAAACCAAGCTCTACTGGGGAGAGACAGCAAATGCACCGGAAAAGGGCAAAATATTTATAACTTTGTGACTGGAACATTAGAAATGGGTAAATTAAAACCATCCCTCAGCACAAGGGATATAGGTATGTGTAGAAACTCCTATGTATGTGTTCCAGCCTCTTCTACGGGGTTGTTCTCATGCCGAGAGCCTTGGTAATGGGAGAGCTAGAACTGAAGATGTACTTAAAGAATCATGTGTCTTCGTGTATGATTAAAAGCAAGCCAGAAAGCCTTGGAGCTTTTGGAAACTTTGTGACTTGAAAATGCTGTCATACACCTCCCTCACAGGGCCTCACTATTATCCGAGAAGACATGGTGATGGTCAGCCTTCAAACGTAGAGCGGGACACCCGAAGTTCCTACTCATAGCTACTGCAAGAGAGAGCAAAAGGGCACGCATTTCCAGAGTTGTGAAGCAGTGTATTTTCTTTGTCTTGAGAGAGAGAGAGAGAGAGAGAGACAGAGAGAGAGACAGAGAGACAGAGACAGAGACAGACAGAGAGAGACAGAGACAGACAGAGAGAGAGACAGAGAGAGAGAGACAGAGACAGACAGAGAGAGAGACAGAGAGAGAGAGAGACTTGATCAAGTCTAGAGAGAGAACTGAATTTTCAGTGGGGTTCAGAAAGGTGAACTGGAGAAGTGCAGAGAAATCTTTGCCCAGTAGCTTGTCTACCCTCCTGGAGAGGTTGAGGGTGGGTGAAGGTTGAGGGCAGCCACACTTAAATTTTTGGTTAATAAGAATTTTGTTCCACTTGATTAGTAGAGGTCTTGGGCTTCTCTGCTAAGTGTGTGTAGAGCACAGAGAGGAAGGCTGGAGGGCCTCGGCTGAGCCCTGTAAACACAAGGCACCTCTGAGCAGTGCTAAGTCCTACAGAGAAGGGCAGGAAGCTGAGCTCAAACAAATCAGTCTTGCACTGAAGGACTGTGTTACTGCTCTCGTCCATTTACATAAAATTTTAATATAAAGAGAAGGGAAGCAGGGGAGAGGTGGGAGGGGACAGGGCTGGGTGCAGAGGGACAGTTGATTGCATTTGTCTTAGACCATCCAGGCTTCTGGAACAATGACTTTGGTGGCTTGGAAACAACAGATACTCATTGCTCATGGTTTGGAGAGTGGGAAGTCCAAGGTTATGGTGCCATTAGATTAGACTTTGGTAAGACTTTACTTCAGGCTCACGGAGGGCATCTTCTGGCTGCGCTCCCATGAGGCTGAAGGGGTGCGGGAGCTCTCTGGGTCCTCCTTTGTAAGCATACTAATCTCATTCATCAAGGCTCCATTCTTGTAGCCCAGTGACCTCCCCCTGACATCACACATGGGGTTTCAACATTTGAATCTTAGGGGAAGGGTAAATTTATAGACACCATGCAAAGCAAAGCTCAGTAAAACTGATTTTGAAAAGAAATGCCAGGTGGTTACATGACAGTAGCTGTGAGCTCAGCATGGGGGCAGACAGATGTGAGCTTTTGTATATCACAGACCCATCACTGAGGAGCTGAAAGGCAGGTGTGTAATGGCTGCTTATCCCAGCTAAGCAGTGTTTTCTCCATTAGTGCCAACCTCCAAAGATTGCTGGGAGCTTTAACAGCATGCAACAAGTAAGGACCGGGTAGCATTAACCAGTATTGCTTTCAATTGTTTCTACACATTTCCCTTCCCAGGTGTCTCTTGGGAAATATAATATGGTGGAGAGAGAATGAGATTTTTGAGGCAGAATATTTGGGCTGGAGGTCCCTTGCCTCAGGGTTTGAAGCAGTAAAAGCAGCCAGTGGGTATTGCTTCTCAGGGGTATTGTGTTACAGCCTGGGTGTGAAAATCAAGTATGACAATTAAGGTGGAAATTTCCACAGTCTCACAAATAGGAACAAGCTAACCGGATCATGTATGCATCTCCCTTGCTTCTTTACGCCGCTGGAGTTTCTGGGCACAGAGAAGATGAATCATCCTTATTATAAGTGAAACAGTAAAGGATGCCATGGGCCTGAGATGAGCACTTGGGCATTGTTTTGGAAGCCAGGTCTATGAATAGGGATGATGGTACAGTTTATGTTCTGAAGAAAGTGAAAAAGAAAGCTATCACTAATGACACCGTGACGGCTGCTATTAGTGGAGATGTCTGGGCAGAACTGCTCATCTCTATACAGGGGATGCTTCCACTGATGCTCACCTGTGTGCCGCTAAAGAACAGATAACTCTGCTCTGGGGACATGGTTCCCTGGGTAAGATGCTTGTTGTGCAAGTATGAGGACCCGAGTTTGGATCTTCAGAACTTATGTAAAGCCTGGGTGTGGTGATGTGTGCCTATGACCCCAGTACTGGAAGAAGAGAGGTAAGCAGGTCCTGGCACCTCACTGGACAGGCAGGTTAGCTGAAAGAAATGGTCAGCTCCAGGTTCAACGAGAGACTCTGTCTCAGAAAAAAAAAGTAAAGAGTTGTAGGGGAAGACATCCAAAGTGTAAGGTTCCCCCACTCCCACGCTACACATGTGTATACATGTATTCACACACATAGCTAGAAGGCGGTTTTTCAGGTATGTAATATCATTAGATCTCAGAGTTAATAAAATTTAAGATCACCTCTTGTCCTTGGACCCTGGAGTTCAGAGGGTCCATATTAAGCAAGATCTGCTTAGGCATGACAAAGGCTCTCCAGTGGCTAGGGATAGAAACACATTCTGGATTTGGACAATGTTGCTGCCTCCTTGTAAAGTTTCTCTACCTGAGAATGAACCCCTCCAAGAGTCTTCTTCTTTATGACCACAAGGTCTGGCTTTGATGTCGCAGGATTGTTTCTTTGGAAGTAAAGTCGCTCAGAAGCATCCATGGCTGTTTCTTCCTTAGTTGTTAAAAACAGCAAGCCTTTGGCCAGAGGCTGTTGGTTAAAGGATGCTATTTTAAAAACCCCGAGGCTTGTGCCTTTTGATCATCACAATAAAGACCCCTTTGGACAAATACCATCAATGGATGATAAATTTATGGGAGACTGTGGTTTGAAATGCCTCCTGTTTGATCATTTATTAATTGCAAGGGGTTGGATCATGACTGTGCAGAGGAGAGTCTGCATAATTCCTTGCCAAGGTGACAAATGGATACCTTTGAAAGAGTACAGTGAACATAGTATGCCTCCTGCATGGTGTCCAGGAATAATTGCTACCACGAAATCCAGCTGGGAATGTGTTAACCTGTGTCTAATCACAGTGGAACATCAAAGAGACACATTTTGAGCAATTATTAGAGAACAATGACATATATTCTCCAAAAATGTCACAGCCATGATGAAAAAGAAATCCTGAAATCAGTAGTCCAGGAAGATGGCAGATAAATGAAATTCATGGTAGTCAAGTAGATCATGCATGGAGAGGAAATATTCTGAAGAGGATGTGTTTTGACAACTGATAAATTGGAATATAATCTTTATTTAGGCAGAAGTATTTTATTATTGTCATTTTTCTGAACTGATAACTTCTTTTAAGAAATAACCTTATTTTCCGGAAACAGATGTTGAAGAAAAAAATGGCAAGGCATGATGTATATACAACTACTCTCAACTGGTTTAGAAAACTCAAACTTTAGTAAGCATGAGTTCGGAGGTAACAGATCATACCATTTGGTGGGGTAAATTTCAAGTCAGCATCGCCGCCTTGAGGATGCAGTATTGTATCACTTGCTCATTTTGGCCAGGCTGACAGTGAAAAGCCAGAGTCAAACACATAGAGCAAAAGATGTGCCCTGTGTGGCTGAGGGAAGGGAGGATCTGGAAAGCACTCACAGCTGCGGACAAGGCGGACATGAGCAAGGCCCCAGTAATTTCTAAAGAGATCAGCACATTAAACAGAACCACACTTCACACCGGGACAATGCAAAAGGTGACCCAAGACGAGACTCTGTCTGTAACAAGCTCCAGCATCTGCCAACGTACACTTGTCTGAGAGACTTCCATTCAAAAGGAAAGCACCTAAACAGAGAGCGCACGAATGGGGCGCAGCCTCTGGGTACCCTACTCAAACAGCCCAGGAAGTGCTTCATGGGTCCAGCCACATGGGCACTCGAACGCTGATTCAACCGTGGCCCGAGAGAGGCCAACTACATCTTGAACTGACCGCAGAGCTTGTCATCCAGGTGGGGATGCTTAGCATGGAAGTTTGTAAGAGTCCCTGTGTGGAGCTCTGGAGTGCATTGTGTATTAAGCTATGAAAATAAAGCCCAAATTGCAGTGGAGATCCTAGGATACTATTGTTGAGTAGCAATTTTCTCCAGGACTAAAACTTTGTGTTTTGGAGGGAAGCTTGTTAAGACTCAGGCTGTTAAAAGGGAGGTAAGACATCAGAATATTTTAAGACAGGATGTTCTAAGGGAAGTAAAATACTCCATCCTACAGTAACTCAAACTCAGGAAACTAACATTCAACATAGCCTCAGGAAGTCCCTGAAACCAATCATATTTACTATGTACCCCCCCCCCCAAGCATGTATAAGCAGTAAGGACTTCTGAGAGAACCTCTCAGACCAGCTGAGCTGCCTAGAAGAGGGTTTGGATAAGGTGAACAGTCTGGAATAAGCAGAGCTGCTGACCTGTCTGGACCAAACAAAGATCAGCCAAGCTTCCTGGGAGAGACTCAGGCTGCCTGAGTCACCTGTAGAAGACCCTCCAGTCTTCTGAGTGACCTGTAGATTTTGCAGTGCACCCCAGGTTTCTAGTTTTCATGAGCCATCCCACGCTGGGGTTTGGTGATGCAGCTGGCTTTGAGTCATTTCTTCTCTTGTGAGTAACCCCTTGGTCACAGTCCTGTAAGTAATCCCGATAAAACTCAATTGGTTCACCCAGTTAGACTGGTGGCATCTGTACTTCAGTCTGCCAGTTCCCAGTGTGAGGTGAGTAGACATTTGTTCATGTCTCCAGGAACAGTGTAGAATCACACAACTAGAAATGCCAGAGATATGTGCTAAAGGAAACTGCAGGTGCTGTGTGGAGCCAGCCTAAGAGAGAGACCACATGTACGGAAAATGGCAGGGTCAAAGGGCATGGGCTGCCCACGTCAGTTGGAGCTCAGCTAGTACCATGTGCTCTGGATACCAGGAGTGGACGTAGAGGATCCTGCTTTGATCCAGTCTTCTCATGCCGTCATCCCCTTCCTCCCTTCTGTGATGGGAACATGGACTCTGTACCACTGTAGAATGGGATCATGTACCTTGTTCTTTTGGCTGTTACAGGGACTCACAGCTAAACGTAAAATCTCAGAAGAAACTTAAGATTCTGAGCAGTGTTAGTTTAAGGGACCAGTGAAGCAGGACACATATTCCTCTCCTGTCCCTGTAATCTGTAACTTGGATGTCTAACTTCACCAGGGCTGATGTAGGTGAGGATGAGAAACTAAGAGGCAGCTGAGTGACAGGGGTCTGATTCTTGGGGACCTGAGTTCCTCTAGGAGATTGAGTCTGTTGAAGATAGAACCTTAGTGTTTTATAATTACAGCTTTAAATGACAATGCCAAGTGATTATTGCTGAGAAAGGGTCACCTTTATACTACACTATGCTAAAGCTATTATCCCCCCACAAAACTACGTGTGAGTTCCACAGTTAGACCAAGTATTGAAACATAAGAATGCTTCATCCTAAAGTATTTGGGCTGTCAGATACCATAGTGGGGCTGCTAACACAGTGATGCCCATGCAAGAGAGAGAAGAATGAGGTAAAACTCGCCAGAGTTTCATTTCTCCCAGAAAACACGGAGTGAAGGCCAAGGGGACAGTGCATACAGGGTCCATAGTTAACTGTGGGGGATTCCCTGGTGACGGTCTCCCTCCATGGCTACTGGGAGTAGAGCAGGAGGACTGGGAGCTGGGAGAGGGACATCATTAGAAGGGAGCGAAGGTCTTCATCCAGGATGTGGAGCAGGAGGTCTTGGTGAAGGTACAGTTAGACCACTAGGCGTGTGGATGTGGCTCAGAGTTGGCTGGCCTGGTAGGGCCAGAGTCTTTGGTTGTAGTTCTTCAACACTCTGGCAGTTCTTCAGAGTTACTCACTGGATCCGATGTTGATAGGGCCACTTCCCCAAGAAGGCCATCAGGCAAAGTCCTGTCATTATGTTAAATGTGACCATGCAGGGATTTTTATCTGGTTCTGTCTCAATATAATTTTTTTTTTAAAATTTTCTCCTTCTCCTTCTGAGGTGGACCTCCTCCAGGAGAGATGAGTTGAACATTTATAGTCTTGGAATTTAACCCTTACAGTGTCCATACTTAAGTTCTTCTTAGTCCCTGAGGACCCTCACTACAGGTATAGAATGAAGGATGTACTGGGCACCTTGTAGCAATCCACCCAGCCCTAGTGGTTGTGTGGATGTCTCCTGATACCATGGTTCATATCTCTCAACTTCCATGTAGGATCTTTCGAGGAGCCTGGCATTGGTGTAGGCGTCTAAGGCTGTCATGTACCAATGTGGCCATGCTCCCATTCACCATGGAGCCAGGGCCCCCACAAGCAATTAGGACTCTCAGTCAGGACATGTGGAAAGAGGCAGATCCCACTGTGGTGATGTACAGAAGAATATGCGGTGCTTTTCCAAAATACGATTTAAATTCATTCCATAATAAGCAAGCCAGAGGTAAAAGTGACAATTTGGTTATAGAACTCATAAAGGTAGTGGGCAGAAGCCACAAACATGGCTCATTTTCCAGAGAAGGAGGTGTGTCCTTGAGTAACTGTGAAAAGACATTATAACACCAAGCTATGGGGACGCAGAGAGCCGCTGTTAAAATTGGGCCATCAATCTTGTTCTGTGGCATTGCTACCTCAGGCAAAGAACTACAGCAAGGTGAGGCTTTCCTTGATTGTAATGTTGTGGTTTTTATTTTATTTTATTATTATTAATGTTGTGGTTTTAACAGGACTTCCTTGCCAGGACTGTGGACTGTGGATTATGCTGGAACATGGTTAAAAAACCACAGGGCTGTTTGAGTTTCTTAAGAATGGTCAGTGCGCATTAGCTATAAGTATAAATGCTATACTTCTTTGTGCATGTGTGTTTCTTTATACACACACATTGTACTCTTGTATATTATTCTATATAAATAAATGTATTTCACAATTTTACTTATATATCCTGTTTTAATCACATATATAATAGACCATACCTCTGTACATACTGGAGGTATGTATAAAGTCTATCTGTGGCCAAACTAGAAAGTTGCTTTTGACAGTGAGGCAGAGAAGATAACTTGGGCAGGATTTGAAAAGAATTTTTCATGGAAAATGTGCCATACAGTGTATTTCTCAGAAGACACCCATATCACAGCAACTCATGTTAAGTTCACTTGCTGTGGAGTCAAAGATGGACTCTTCCCTAACATTTAACATTTTTTTCCAGTGTCTGAAGGTAAGGAATGGAAGGTTGCTATGGATTATGTTGCTAGCATTGTGCGCACGTGTGTGCTTGTGTGTGTGTGTGCGTGCGTGTGTGTGTGTGTGTGTGTGTGTGTGTGTGTGCATGCTAGGCAGGGACAGGGGCCATTTCCCTGTCAGCTCCCCCATCAGCCATCTGCTCTCTCCTCACTGTCTCCTTTCTGTTCTTCCTGAGACTCGCCACTCTCTCTCAGTATTGTCCTTTGCTTGGGTTAGCCCATTGCTTCTTCAGTACCTACATTTATTCACTTTAGAGTTTAAAAGAAAATAAGAAGAAAGTAGTGTGTAGCCTAAAAGTTCTTCCCTGCTGGATATATCTATTTGTGTTCAAAAATAGTCTTGAAATGTGGGTCATGTGAAAGATGGAAGGATGTGCAAGAGAGTTCTTTTGACTTCCCTCTCAGAGATTGAAAGCTCATCCCCACCAACTGCTCAATATAGAAGTCAGTAATGGTAGACAAGTCCTGGGGTCACTGACCTTAATCAAACAGATTTCCGCCTTGTTCCAGGCTGCAGTCTCTGTTGGGACCCTTGGGCCAGGTCATTACATGCCCATACCTCTGCCTGGGGGGAAATATTCTCCTCCTGCCTAACGTTTGAATCTTCCCTGGAACCTGCACCAGAGTGCTGGGGAGACCCAAGCACAAGGAAAGACCTCAACTTGCAGGAGGTTTTATGGAAAACTTTCTACACCGAGGATCCAAAATAAAACCTAGCATAAGCCTACACTAGCAAAGGTGGGAGAACTGTCATTTGGTGGAGTGCAGGCTGCAGAATGTTTCTTGAGGCTTGTGACCAGCAGAATGATGGAGGCCCTGATTTTTGTTTGACCCATGATGCTCTTGTGTATGTCACGGTGTTGCTGGGAGCAAGACATTCCAAATGTTAATGTTTAAGACCATAAACATGAAGATGGGATACAGGAAGGGAGAAGTGAAGAGGCAGTGTAGGCCGTGCAATTCCAGAAACTCGCTTCTGACACAAAAGCAAGCAGATTTGATTGTTTCCTTCTGTTCTTCTTTCCCTTTTGTGTTTCTGCGGTGCTGACGACAACGAAGTGAGTTTCAGGGACTTTGCTACAACTGAGAAGATGAAAATCATTTCAGTCTCTTCCCGTTTACTCACTTCCTGTCATTCGTACGCTTGGCTCACACACTAATTTTAGAGTTCACTGAATATGACATTTAGCTCAACATGGGAACTTGAATGCCACAGTTCCTGTTATGGCCTCCCAAATCCTGGGACAGTGCCCATTGTGCAGGACACTGAGCAAAGAACCTCATTGTTCTGCGGAATGTGAATGCTGCCATGTTTGGTGTGCTCCTGTGAAAGCCATTTCACGTCTTGTGACTTTAAAATGCCGTGTTCATCTCAAACACTTACCTTTGGAAATGCATTTGAGACTCATGACTGTCCAGACTTGCCTTCTAATGCCTTCCCTCAAGTGTCCCCAAATCCTGTTTAGGATGTTTGTCCTGCTGAGTATGTACTTTGACACTAACTTCTTTACACAGCTACTATGTGAAGAGTAGCCTATCAGTCAATGATACTTTATTGAGTGGCTGGGCCAGGCATAGCCAGGGTTCTGCTGTGCTGGCCACTGATCAGATGTTGGAGCTCTGATAATGTGCCAAGGTGCTCATGGGAGCTGGGAGGGTGTCCTGTATTCAAAGCACTTCAAACCAAGCCCTGCCATCTGTACTGGGGATGGTAGGATGCTGCCACAGGGTCAGTTTAAACCTAAATTCTGGGTGGCTGGGCTGGAATTAACTATATCTGTTCTGTGATGTGTTTTCCATGTTTTAATCTTAGTTAATATTCTAATACGACACAGCATCCTTTTTGTTAGTATATCAAGGAGAACTTAAGCAAGACAGAGAATGGGAACCAGAAAACGCACAGGGTTGGAAAGCTCAGGCATTTATGATGAGGGTCTTGTGGTGAGCTCTCATTTCAAAGTCAGATGGTCCATTAAGTGTGGTCCTAAGATTGGGCAGGGGCTGCTGCTGCTGACTGCTTGGTTGACTCTTGCACACGCAGGTGGTAACATTAGCAGCCGACTGTCTGCATGAGGCCTGTTGGGATTCCCAAGGCTGTGATGTATGCTCAGAAACTGGGAAGGGACAGGATGTCTCTGGTCATCCGCAGCTCTGACAGGGACGCCAGCGATGCTGCCTGTTGATGATGACCAAATTCTGCCTGATCCAAACACGACATCTCTGAGTGTCTCAGTGTGCATGTTACTTCTGAATTGTCCAAGAGGGGCAGACCACCTCTGAAGCCCGGTACCTTCTGTTCTTTCTAAGAAACATTTAATTTTATGCTGTGTGTGTGAGAGAGGAAGGACAGACGCACGTGTTGAGATCAGAGGACCATGGGTGTTAGTTCCCATTTTCCGCCTTATTGGACAGGCAGGAACTCTCTGTTTCTGCCCTCTCTCATCAGGGCAAAGCCAGCTTGTGAGGGTTGTGTAGCAAGTGCTTTTACCCACTGGTCCATCTCCTCAGTCTACCTTTCTTCCTTATAGTCATCACAAGCTATGACTAGATGGGAGCATTTTACTGACCCAACCTCAAAGTCCTGCTCGACACGGCACTCTGGGCACCCTCTTCCTATCGGCCGTGGCCACATCTGGATCTGGATTATATAATGATGACAAGACTTGAATATCCAGATAGCAACTTGTCTAAAATGTCAACTTATAATAATGTCTTAGATTATAGTTTTTGGTAATAAATTTCCTGGAGATGTCATAGATGTTGGCATAGTTTATTGCAAATGACCCTATTATTATCATTGCTGGCCCCTTATTTCCGTAGCAGTTCTGACTAGGACTTGTTATGGAACTGGCTGTATACACAGGCAGGCCAGAGAGTGGCTGCTTTACTTCTGCTGGTGTGGATGGGAGAGGGCTCTTTGCTGTCACAGCCCCTCCCCATCTTGCTATCACACCCAGAAGAGTTTTGGATCATGCAACCTTTGCCTTTCCTCAAGCAGAGAAGATTCAAAATAAAGGTCTGCTATTATGACCCTTATCTTTCATGTGAAATGCTTCCTGCCAATTGGGAATGGTACCTGAATCCATCTGGCATTCATGCTGAACCATCTCAAGCCGGGGTGGAATGGGAACTTGGCTCCGTGTTCTGCTACAAGATTGGATGATACTAGGGATTCCCATGTTCCATCTGAAAGGACAACTCAACTCACTATGCTTGGTTCTTCCTACTATCCTAAGAATCAGTGTGGCCCGAGGATGGTCTATTGGGTGGGTTTGAACCTGTGTGAATTGTCTCTGCCAGGACAGGGGGGACCAGCTATGAGATTCTGTAAGGAAGATATAGGCTGCAACAGACACTCAGCGTTGGACACACCTTGCTGCTTCTCTCACACGCACACTTACTTCATTATTTTGTTGTTTGTAATTGCAAAGGAACTTGTTTTGTTTAAGGAGGGGAGAGTTTAGGGACTTTGAAGATGGCTGTAAGGAGATGGAGATACCAACGGGCATACTGAGGCTGCCTTGGGGAGTTTGCCAGGACTGTTAGAGCTGGATTTAGAAGAAGTGTGGTGGATGTGGTGGTGTGTGCGTATGTATGAATGTGTGGAGAGTGTAACTCTGTGTGTATGTGTGTTTATGTGAATGTTAAAACCCAAGCAGAGTTACCAGTGTTAATATGCATAATAAAAGTTAATGTCTATGGGGTGCTAATGGTCCAGGCTCCCTTTTTATTATTGACATCAATTTAACGCTGTTGGGGAACTTATTAGATGCTACGTTCCTCTGTACTCACTATGAAAATAGGAACAAGAGCCACTTTCCTCTGTTGTTAATTCAGCTTCTAAAACCGAGAGTGTTGGCAAGACCCTGGTGGTAAACAATTCCACACATTCCCTGATCACCGTGGCAGCCAGGAAAATGAATATTAATGAAACCATGTCCTGCCACGGGTACAAACGCCCCAGGCTTTCTACAGAATGACTGGGGAGGGTACTGCTTGTCAGCTTGCCTTGGAAGTGAATAATTTCACTCAAAGGTGTTATCAAAGGCACTTGGAGGGGCATCTTTCATTCTGCTTTGGATGCCTGATGAAGAATGCTGGACACGTGCCTCCTTGCCTCATCAGTGGCTGTTCCCTTGCTGTGCAATGTTCTGTGTTGGAGAGATGAGGAATCTGTGGGACCGGCAGAGCTTTCTGAGGGAAACAGCTTCCTTGTTTTCATTGGCACACATTCATTGCACTCAGCAGTGCACTCCATAAGGATGTGTTTACATGAGCATCTTATACTTGGGTTACACTGCGCCCACTGCTGCTTAAACAACGCCCTCTAGTCTCCTTTGTTTTTCAGACAATTTCACTTCGACTTTCAGGTCCATATGCATGATGGCTTTGTCTCTGTACAAAATCCATGGACAAGAGAAAGCGTGATGTCTGTTGAGTCTGACTTAATTTGCCTAATACGATGCTTTTCAGTCGCATCCACTTTCCTGCAAATGACATCATTTCATTTGTCTCTGTGGCTGATAAAAGTCGTAAACACACTCACACACACATATACTATTTTCTTTCTCCATTCTTCTGTTGCTAGATAGTGAAGTTAGCTCTGTACCTTTGCTAGTGTGATCAGTTGGTATAATAACTGTCAATGCAAGCACCTCTGCCATGTGCTGGCTTGGAGTTCTCTGGATAAATACCTGGGGTGGTATAGCTCAGTCATGTTCTGGACCTATTTTTAGTTTATTAGGGAACTCCAAACCCATTTCCACAGTGGTTGATCTAATTTACACTATCTCTAACAGCATGGAAAGGTCTCTTTTCACGGGGGAAATGGGTTTTAAATGATCTTATTTGGCTCCCAATCTTGAGCTTTGGAAGAGCCCTTTGGCATCTGCTGGACTGGAGACCTGTTCCATCCCCCCTCCCACCCCACAACCACTCTTTCCCTGGATGTCTACTTGCAAGTGACTTGACTTCCTGGATTGGCATGTTAGCATCCTCCTTTGGGGGTAAGCTTGGTAATTTCAAACCCAAACATTTTAAACCATCTATAGTTGGTTGTTTTTATTCCTTGCTCTTTGGGGGCCCACCACCCAGCTCCCAAATAAATACACAGAGTCTTAATCTTTCTTATGAATGCCCAGCCTTAAATTGGCTTATTTCTGGTCATCTTTTCTTAACTTAAATTATCTCATCTACCTTTTGCCTCTGGGCTTTTATCTTCCTCTAGTCTATATACCTTTCTTTCCTTCTTACTCTATGGTATGCTGTGTAGCTGGGTACCTGGCCCATGGTGTCCTCCTCTCCTTCTCTTTTGCTCATTCCTCAATCTTTTCTTCCCAGATTTCTCCTCCTATTTATTCTCTTTGCCTGCCAGCCCTGCCTATCCTTTTTCTTGCCTAGCTATTGACCATAGAGCTCTTTATTAGACCAATCAGGTATTTTAGACAGGCAAAGTAACAACACACTTCACAGAGTTAAACAAATACAACATAAAAGAATGCAACATATCTTTGCATCCTTAAAACAAATGTTCTACAGCATAAATACATGTAATCCTTCTTTAACTAATATTTCACAACAACCATCACAGTAGACTTTCCAAGAAACGAAATGTCTTGTCAACCCCAAGGATGTTTTTAAATGTGACTCTTTGTCCTTTTTCTCCAAACAGATGTGAATACTTACATTCTTTATTACTGTCAGGTTAAGAAGTGGTCTTTGTAGATGTGATTGGACCTGAGAGGTGCTTGCTGTGGTTTTGAACTGGTGGTTGTAGATGGCTGTGTGTCCATAAAGGAAAAATCACATTGGGCTTTTTCCTACATTTCAAAGAAATACTGTGTTTTATGTGTAACAGAACTTACAAGCAATCTTCTGGAGAAAGGGTTTACATATCTCAGAGTGGACAGTGACAATTCACCACTTAGATAAGATCCCAAGGAGAGAGAGCTAAGAGTCAATACATGTGTGGCACAGATCAGAAAGCTTGGGGACCCATAGGGAAATCCAACAGAGGGCCTCCTGGCACACTGTCCCAACACATGCCTCAGTCTGAGTCCTTGGCAAGTGCATGGAACTGGGATTCAATACGCACGAGGTTGAGTGTAGATCTCGGTTGTGAGAGTACAGGGAGAGGGGTTACAGGAGAGGCCAGAGTCACAGTGTGGACTTACCCTGTGAGACAGAGTGGGGAAGGAGGGCACAGCTCTGTGGAAGCATCTAGAACATGCCACATGCTGATGAGAAGTCCTATGTCTGCCTTTGTGACCTGCCATTGGCTGAGAGCAGCTCAGGGACATAGAGATGATGAATCTCAAAGTGTCAATTTGGAAATCAATCCCTGGTCAGTTACACCTCCCAGATGTTGGAGGGCTTGAGGCACATTCTGGTGGCTGCCACCATACATTTCATACTCCATACATTAGTTTCTGTCTCTTCAGCAGTCCCTTCATCCAATACCTGTCTTGTGCCCCATGTTAGCTGTATCCTGAGCATGAAAAGCTATAGAAGGAAATGAGAAAGGGAGGGAAGCTTGCAAGCACCTCAGGTGCATGTTCATCCTGTGTCCTGCTCTGTAGACTAGTTCACAGTGGTGGAGTGAGTGAGAGTTAGAGCCCAGGGCTTTTCCCATTTGTGTTCCACTGTGCATTGGTCAAGATCACAGAGTGTGGCCGGATCACAGGCTGCAGCTGGCTGTTTGAAGCTCCTGTCACTCCAGAAGGTCAATCTCCTCATCCCTTCCTTTCCAGAGTATCCCCCGTTGATGAGGTATGACACAGGCATTTCTTTGCTGTGCCTGCCAAGATGGCCGCAGGGACACATTGATTTTCACGTTCCTATTTTGTGTAAATGAAGACTTCTGCCTCCCTTTGACTTTACACAGTTGGCATTTGAGTGCTCTCATCTCTCCTTACTTAAGGGTCTACCTATATTTCAAGAGATAATGCCGTGGTCATGGGGACACTTGAGCAAATCTGGTGTGCACTAGCTGTACAAGGCTAGACAAGTTCTTCAAGCTTTCTGGTTCCTATTTGCAAACAAAGGAAACACATCTTCTATTAACTACTGTGAGAGTTTACAGAATGCACTGTGATAACACAAGGGGGCTCTCAGCATAGAATTTTATAGACATCAGCTCCATCTACATTCCAGCCCACACAAGTGCCGTTTGTACAAGTTGAAAACCCATTAGGTTTTGGCAGCTTCATATCATACAACACAAAATTAAGACATAAGTGAAGTTTTTTTTTTTTTTGTGGGGGGAGAGTTGGAAAGCACCCTTACCCTCTGTGGGATCAGTAAGCTGGGAGTTATGTCTTCCAAAAAAAAAAAAAAAAAGAGTGGAGGGACTGTTGATCAATGATATTGATCAGCAGGGATGTCTGTGAGCACAGCATTACTGTTAACAGGACACTTGAGATTATTTAAGATGAATACATAAAAATAATAACATTGGAGCTCGTGGCTTCATAGGCTTCTGTCCCTGTTCTCAGGGTTTTACTGCTTTGTGCCTGTGGTGTGGCACAGTCTACGAAACTGGTGAGCAAACCTTTACAAGTGGACCTTAGAGAGACCCAGACTGAAGAACAGGGCAAGTGACAGAGTCTAATGAGGTAAGACTTAAAGCTGAGTGGGAGAGAAAGCAAGACTCCAGTGACAAGTGGACCATTGAGTCAAATGCTTGGGGCAGATGACATTTGCCCCAGGCCCCCAGGGCACACATAAGATGACTCAGAAGAGAAGATCTGACACTGAGGACAAAGAACACAACAGAAAAAGAAAAAAAAAGATCCATACATATTGATTGGACAAAGTGTTTGAGGTTGACTGACGAGTGGGGAAGGGAGCTAGCGGCACCGTCTGCTTCTGCTCTTTCTCTTTGTCAATAATAAATGTGTAGATTAATGAGGCATCCTCAGAAGCACAGCTGTGCACCTCTTCCCATGGGGACACAAGGGGTACCTCAGGCACCATTTCCCTTTTCTACAGCATCAAGCAGGATGAAAGCCATTTTTGTGTGATGCTGCCTGGATTTCATTCCCACACCTGCTGTCTGTGCACAGTGGCCAAGTCTTAGCTTTCGAAGCCTCTATTTTTCTATGTATATAAAAATTAAGTAATATCTACCCTGTGACCTGTGAGGATGATGTAATAAAACACAAGTGAGGTATAGTGCCAGGACTGGAGAGATGGCTCAGTTGTTAAGAGTACTTGCTTTCTCAGAGGAGGCTGGAGTTCAGATCTAGTCCCCACAAGGGGAGGCTTACAGCTGCTTGTAATTCCAGCTCCTGCCCCACCCTGTGCCCAGGCACATGAGCACACACAGGAGCACAGCCATACACATGCACAAAAAAGTCTTTAAGAAAAATAAATAATATGATAAGATACAGATGGTGTTCAAAATGAATAGCTATAATCATTACTAGTATAGTTCTATGTTTTATATAACAAATTGCTTCATACTCAGAAAAAAATATTTCAAAGGAACTTGTTTGGGACATGCCTGGGGAGACAATTAGTCAAATTCTACATGAAAACAACTGAAATTAATAAAAGGATGCATGAAACAATCATCACAAGTATAAAACTAGAAGAATTCCTGTGAATATTAACTGACTGAAATCTACAATCCACAGAAGGATTTACTTCTGTTTGCAGGGAGTCATAATGCCGGTTGTACTCATGGTCATATTTTATCTTGCCTTTTGTAAGCTCCTATTGACTGATGCACCACAGCCCATGCCTTGTGTTATAGATGGCAGGTAGCCTGCACATGTCTTCCTGTTATACTTGACCACTGAGTTGAGTGGTAGGGCTCTTGGCTTTGGAAGAGGACACAGATGACAATCAGAACTCTTGGAAGTCTTGTATTTAGAGATGACCAGGCCTTCAGGTGGACAAGATAATGACATTTCTGAAGCCACAATGGAAATTAAATGAGAGAGTCAACAGCATTGACTCAGGTGTACAAACATGTGGACCCGGTTCACTGATAGCACAGTTTTGTGTTTAGTCCCACCATGTAAGAAGGTGTGAATGTGGACGTAGATTCTTCTTGTCAAGACTGCAGATGAGAACACAGCCCAACCACCATCTCCAAGTCAGCCCATGGATACCTGGAAGAGAACCTAGCTGGACCTCATGGGAAATCACAACTCACAGAAACTGCAACCTACTAATGTGTATGATTGAAGCCATGACATTGGTGGTAACTTGCTAGGCACCAGGAGATACCTAATGTATCTGTATTAAAATAATAGTTTATGGAGGCTTGGGAGAACCTCAGTGGCTGAGAGACAGCCCAGTGGCTAAGAGCTCAGATCTAGGTTTCGTCCTCAGCACCCATATGACATTTCACAACTCTTGTAATATACAGTTAGATATGCAAAAGAATAAACTTTAAATACTTTATCTTCTCAAGGTTCTCCCATGGAATGCAAGAATAAGGATTATGGTTGTATTTGGAGTATCTAAGTGTATTTAAAGACCATTATTTTTAAAATGAATCCAGCCATGGCCTTAACAGCAAGCTGGCTGTTTCCTGGAGGATGTAACCTCCTGGCCAGGTTTGCCTGTGATGTCCACATTCTCACTACTCTGCCTGTGGGGTAGGCAGTTGGAGAGTCTAACCTCTTCCCTGGGGCTGCAGATGTCATGAACACTTTCTCATTACAATGAGAAGCTCCTTTTAAAGAATTGGTGTGTGTTCATTGTGCATGAATCGGGTGTCATGGGGATATTTGATGCAAGTGTAAAATGTACTTTGAGTATATGCCCAACCTATGTCTCCCTTGCTCTGTTTTTGTTTCTACTTTCAGGCTATATATACATTATGCATACATACATGATTTTAATATCTGTATAAAATTTAGGAACTAAAAACAAGAGGGAAATACAGTATTTGTCTTTCTGAGACAGGCTTAATTAGTCTGATATGATAATCTCCAGTCTCATGCATTTTCCTGCAGATAACAGTTTTGTTCATCTTTATAGCTGGATAAGCTTCCACGGTGAACAGACACAACATTTTCTTTATTCCTCAGACAGTGGGCATCTAGTTTGGTTCTGTAGCTTAGTTGTTACGAATTAGACTCTTTCAAATCACACAGTGGCTGCTGGATCTGTTCTAGCTTAACAGTTTGCAAATTCTCTGTATCAGAACAGAACCTCCAAGATCCATCTCCAGGTATAAGACACACTATAAAACCTAACCAAAATTTGCTTGGCTTTGACTTCCTGCCCTGTAGCTTGATATTTGCTGGGTAGTATTTACACAAGTCATTGCCCTCCAGTTTGTGTGCATAGACAGCTCATCCGTTACCTCCCCCTGTAATGAGCATTTTGTTTAGAGTGCTCATCTCTTCTCTACCTTCTGGCATAGCCCCGAGGCAAGAACTCGGGGCAGTCTGAAGCCTTGTGCTTGTTTATGGGGTGAGTCACTTGCTCCAGGCTGCCTTCCAGGCTGCCTAAGGCAGGCACATAAATTCTGGGAGAAGTCACTGTGAATGCTTCTTTGTTTTAAGACTCTCTGCCTGGGCAGATAGAAAGCCCTCCCTTTGGCCCTTGCCAATTTGCCCATCACTAATCCTCATGTGGAAACATAACTTGGAGAACCTTTGCTAACTCAGAGTTATAGATATGATATATATGTGATACATATGTATTTATATGATATGTGCTCTTATTCTTGTTCAAAATAATCATTTCTAGAGAAAGGATTAGGCAGTAAAAATGTTTACTACAATCATGAGTGGGCCAAAGCCCATGCTTTCCAAAACTCATTTTACCATTTTTCTAAGTCTCCCGTGGGAAGCCCTTGATACCCATATTAGCTTGCTCAAGTTTCTAAAATAAAATTTCACAGATATGGTAGCTTTTACAAACAAAATTAATTCTCCTAAAGTCCTGGAGGTTGAAAGTCTGAGATTGGATGTCATTAGAGTTGCATCTCTAAAGGCCTTCTCATTGGCCGTGTAGACAGTTGTCTTGTGTCTGTTCTCTTGCAGGGTCAATCCTCTTAATGTGTCTTTGTCCCACTCTCCTCCTGAAAGAACATAAATCAGAGTGGACAAGGACCTACCCTTATTACCCCCCTCACCCTGTTGCCACTTTAAAGACTATCAAAACATACTCAAATTCAGAGGTACTAGAAAGAGACATAAATCAGCCCATAGTAACATCCTACTTAGAACCCAGTATAATTGAGATCAACAGAGAAGGCAGAAGAACCCTTGGGAATGTCAGGAAAGACAGATGCATGATTATTCCCAGTCCCTGGAAGTGAGTCATGAGTAGTCCCTGGTCATTCCTCAGAGACTAGAGGAGTAGAGACAGAACCACTGCTGATTTCCTCAAAGACCCAGGGAGACAAAGCAGAAACCCAGTTTGCCTTTTCCTCTAGACATTCCTGAGCTAGGGCAGTGTCCCAGAGAAAGCAAGGAAGAACTTCATGCCATGGTGACAGCTAGGCTCTTAAAAGGGATGTAGAGCAGCCCCAGAACCAAGACAGGGCCACCATGTGACCCAGCACTTGCACAGAGTCATACACAAGGTGTTCAAGGAACTGTGGGGGAAAAATGGCCAGAAACTAAACAGTAGGGAAGTAAAACTTTGTAGTGAACAAAGCATTTCTCTTTCCTCCAAAATCCGGGGAATCCCTAAACCCAAGTGTTGCTGCAATTGGAAATGGGATGATATCATTTCAATGTGCCCCTTAAAAGTTTGTATGTTATACATTTAGTCCCTAGATTTATAAGTTGATGGTATTTGGAGGTGGGGCTTTGGGGAGATATCATTAAAATATAATTAGTGTTAGATGAAGCGATGAGGGAGAGGCTCCCATGCTGGCATTAATGGCTTGATAAAAGAAGATGGACTTGAACTACCTTGCTTTCTCTGTCTTATCAATATGTCTTAGCTTCTTTTCCTGTTGTTGTGAGGGAGTGCTCTGACAAGAGCAACTTAAGAAAGGAAAAAGTTGATTTGGGCTCACAGAGTTACAGTCCATCACTTTGGGCAGGGTTACAGCCCATCCCTGTGTGGGTGGGGGGTGGGGGATCAAGGAGGTGGGGGGTGGGGGACCAAGAGGCGGAGCGGGGGAGGGGACACAGTAAAGATGCAGAGAGAAACAGATGAATACACCTCAACTCCCTCTTCCTACTTAAACATTCCAGTATCCACCATATGGGGAATGGTTCCACCCTCAATTAAAGATGGGTCTCCCTATATCAAAGAACATTATCAAGGTAGTCCCCCACAGAAAAACTCTGAGACTCATCTCCCACATGATTCTAGATTCTGTCAAGCTCTTGATTGACACTAATTATCACAATTCTACTTCTTGTCAACAAGACAAACACACAAATCACTTTGAATTCATAATTGTCTACCACTTGTCTCCATAGGCTTATGACCATGTTATAAGGTAAAGTGCATTTCACCACGATATTTTTCTTGTCTAGGAATTTATCATAAAGGCACAATTTGTGTTCCAAGCTAAGCTTGTAAAGACAGGAAATTTTAATTTTATCCATGGCTATATTCTTAGCTCATAGAATGGTACTTGACTCATGGTACATGTTATATTATGCCCAGATCGAGGAGACCACCAAAGACCACCATGGAGACTGAATCCCACATGTAAAAGCTAAGAGCCTTTATTTTCAAGGCCCGGGGCTTGATCTCTCTGTCTGTCTGATGCAGAGGTGAGAGCAGAGAGCCCTGAGCCCAGGCAGGGTAGGGGTTTTTAATCATAGTAGAGGTTGGGGTGAGGGGATTCCCAGGGTTCAGGCCCCTGATCGGCTGGCAATTGTCTAGGGGTATCTGTAAAACAAAAAATAGGTGTGTGCTAGACTCAGGGACATCAGCCCACCTTATCTAATTTGGGATGTTTGGGATGTCAGGTCCTTCCTCATCCTGGCTGGATCCCTGGGTGGTATTAGCTTAAGGCTTTTTCTGGATCTGGGTGTTGCCTGCCAGTAAGCCTGTCACAGAAGCTGTGTCTGGGCCCCTAATCCTGTTATGGTGGCTGTGTGGTCAAGCTGTTTGGGGCCCCTTCACAGTTACATTAATACTTGTTGAATTAATAAGCAAATGAGTTGACAACTATAAAAAAATTAGAGACTACCAGTTCATAGTAGGATATGCTTGTAATCCCAGTACAAAGACAGACAGAAGGGCCAGATTCAGCTACATAGTGAGGGGAAGGCTGCATGGATTAAAAGACTTTCTCACAAAAAGAGATCCAACTTCAAAGGACCTCTAAAATCTCTAACAATTGCAATGCTTTAAATTTTGAAGTACATTAACTGAGCACCTATAAAATAAAATAAAAATAAAAACAAGTTACATGCAATGGCCCAGAATAAACACCCCATTCCAAACAGAAGAACTGGAGTGTATCAAGAAATAATCACACCAAAGCAAAACCAAAACTTACCAGGGAAACACCAAATTCTGTAGCTTGTAATTCATATTCTGGGGTCCATAAGACTTACTTGCCAAGACCTGCTTTGGCGGGGGTTCAGGTCCCAAAGAGGATGTGTGTGTGTGTGTGTGTGTGTGTGTGTGTGTGTGTGTGTGTGTAGGATGACATGGGGACGGATGGATGGACAACACAGGGTCACGGACCCCATCTGAGGGTGAATCGGGATGGCTGCCTACGCACTTATTGAAGGAAAGTTACACATTTATACTCTGCCATTGCACATAGGGTTAAAGTGGAGAAAAGGGGCATGTGAGCTGGGGTGTGGCTTGAGATCAGGGAGTGGGAAACCTGCACTAATCTGGACAAGTTAATAGGCACCAGTCACATGTGAATGGAAGGACCACAAGTTCCTCTTGCCAGAGATAAGAATGTCTCCCTTTTTAGCAAGCAGGAACTTTCCTCAAGCCCCTGAGGAACTGAGGACTTGTCTAAATGCTTGACCTTGACAAAATGACTTTCTTGGAGGATCAGACATTTCATTATAGAATATTGTGGTTTCTTGTGTGACTTAGTTTATCCAAATAGCTAAAGCTTAAAGCGAGCAAAGATAAGTCTAGACAAATATTACTGTGAACCTGAGTAGACCTTAGGAATTTATAAATCTTGATCATCAAATATCAAGCATATGTTACTTATCTAAATTTTCTAGCAGCTTGGTCTTAACATGTATGAGAATAGGCAGTTATCTTGCTATATGGTTGCACAGTGGTGGAGATTTTTTCCAAAGAATTATTTTGTGTAGAGAGCCTGCCATTTTATACATTTTTATCCTTCAAAGGCCATGCAAAATTCCCCAAAGTGAAAGGCATAAGGGAACTCTCATAACACATGGTGAGAACTACTAAAAATGAAAGTAAAAGGTGCTGGAGAGTGTGGTCGGCAATGTCAAAATGCTGGAACTCTGTCAAGAAGCAGTGGCTGTCATGCAGTCCACGCCACTCACCCCTCCGTCTCTACCTCCTGAAGCACACACAGATTCTCTCTTGGCCAGCTCCACTCTATGCTAGCAGCTCCACTTTGACATATATCCCGTGGTTTGGGCATCACCAGTATTCTGGGGTCTCTATAGAAATGAGGCTTCAGCTTAACAGCTTTCATTCAGTGGCCTCTCTGTGCAAGGATGTCAACCTTGCCACACTTTGTTCTTCACAATAGCCTTCATCTTGTATCCTTTGCTTTTAAAACTACCATGTGGATGATGCCACCAAGTTCTGATGGAGCCTGGTTCCCCTAGGTTCCCATAGAGATCTGTTCACCTGCCTTTCCCCCACAAATATAAATTATCCATTATCTTTAAATTCAACCCTACTAAGTTCTCAGGACACAAGCAGAATGAGACCAGCTTCTTTATCACGTGTCTGGCCCCCAGTTTAGTTCCCTGGAGAGTCCCTGTTGCCCTCTGCAGTTCTGTGCCAGCCCTCTGTCTGCCTCTCCCTCAGCCTTTTTGTCTTCCAAGCTCCTACTATCTCTGTATCATTCCCGCTAACATTTTCAAAGCTGAGTTCCATGGATTATGTGGGTTTCCAGGTGTAATTGTTTATATATATAATTTCTGGAGTCAGGAAGGACCCTCTTAGGTGGGAAGATGCTTCATCCTCTTTTAAAAATAGTATATAAACATTTATTATTTTGTCCCCTTGCTAGGGAGTGTCAGGGCACCTGTGTAGGAAAAAATCTCACCATACTGTCTCTTGTGATGGTGACTTTAGAGCATTGGAAATAGGGGCCCGGAACATGCTACGGTATAAGCCACTCTTCAATGAGAGGTCTGTGTCTGGCCCATGCCCTATGCCATGGTTTGAGTGTTCTCTCTGAGGTACTCATGAAGCTTTATCTGCAAATCCACATGTTGATGGGTTTTAGAGGGGAGTCTTTGAGGGTAAGCAGGACAAGATGAGGTCATAAGAGTGGGGCCCTATGACAGGGTCAGTGGCCTTAGATGAAGAAGAAGAAGAAGAAGAAGAAGAAGAAGAAGAAGAAGAAGAAGAAGAAGAAGAAGCAGAAGAAGAAGAAGAAGAAGAAGAAGAAGAAGAAGAAGAAGAAGAAGAAGAAGAAGAAGAAGAAGAAGAGCAGTGTGAGCTAGTGCCTTTGATTGTTTTCTCACTAGTGATGCCCTCTGCCCTGGTGCGGGAAGATGCTGAGGTCCAGGCTACACACTTGCAACCTCTGGAACCATGAGCTAAGTAGACCTCTGTTCTTTATAAACAGTGTCAGCTAGTTTGCTATAGCTAGAGTAGATAAACTAAATCACACTGTGTTTACAGTTAGGGTAAATGAGTAAACATGACTAGGAAAAACCCAAAAGTGTTTTCTAGTGTTCTTAAATTTCTATTATAGTTCACTGGCCAGAACCCGTGGGTTATAAACCCACTCCTAACTAAGAAGAAGAATGACTTGTATTTTTAAGCCTCCATTTTGGTGCCAGATAGGCCAAAAAAGGACAAGGACTGAAGTGCAGCCAATATCCAGGCAATCAGCATCATTGGCTACTGATTAGTCACGTTAATAGTGACAGATGTGGTCTTTCAGGGGAGCCTTAGTTTCAGAAAGTTTTTGAAATTTATTACGTTTTTCCATAGTATAACAATGTGAAATTTTATTACCCATTCCAATATAGTTTTTATTATTTAAAAAAAATTGAATATTGATGGCAAAGGAAGTGACTCAGTCTTCTGAAAATACCCAGGCTGGTTGGGAGTCTTTCTGGTCAACTGGGCTTGCAAGAGCAGGTCAACAGCATGCAGCCTCTCACGACAGCTGAGTTCTGCTATCTCAGTTCACTAACCCAAGATTAAGCAGGCAATTAAAATGTCATTACTGTATGTGTGATATATATCCCCCTGTCGGGCTGCAATAGCTCACCCATTAGAGTATTTACACCACAGGGGCTAGGGGTCTGGTGCTCCCATGGTTCAGGAGCCCCCGTCCTTCAGTAGCGACCAGAAGTGTGTGCCCCTAGTGCCAGTATCCTTTACCCACAGAGAGTCAGGTATTTCATGGAAAGGGATAGGGGTGATTTTACATTCTCTTTGAAGCAAGACAGAGATGCTGGCAACTTAGGAAAAGCACACACATTCACACATATATGCACACCTATGCATTTTCCCACACAATGGCTCTTTTAAAAAATTTATTTATTTTTTATTTTATGTGCATTGGTTTTTTGCCATGAGTGTCAGGTCCTCAGGACCTGGAGTCACAGACAGTTGTGAGCTGCCATGTGGGTGCTGGGAATTGAACTCAGGTCCTCCAGAAGAGCCACCAGTGCTCTTAACCCCTGAGCCACCTCTCCATCCCCTTCCACACAATCTCTTGCACATACCATTTCTCAATATGTTCTTTCTTTTATTGGTACATGTCCATATTCATGTATGTTCTCATATGCATGCTCACATCTACTTATACATACATGTACCCACATATGCGCATAGACAGATACATACATATGCACATGCACTCAGAAATACAATACACAAATATACATAGATACATATACATATAGAGGCATACATATACATCATACACATACCTACATACATACATATACATAGACACAGATGCAGACATGCACACTATACACATATACATGCAAACACATACAGACATATATGTACAAATATATACTTCCATACACACATGCATACACATATACACCTACGTGCAAACATAAACACATTACAGGCATGTATATATATGCATACACACACACACACACGCACACGCACACGCACACGCGCACGCGCACACGCACACGCACACGCACACACACACACACAAAATGTTCCGAGCTTCAGGAATGAAGATTGATGCACTCACTCATTTTGTATATACTGTAGAATTCACCAGCTTATATTCCTGTCATTCAGTTTTGAAAACAGTATCCTAACTGTAACTTGTGTGTCTGAGAAGTGAATGGAGCGGCCGCACAATTCTCTTATAACTTAATATGCAGCTTTTTCATGGTGCCTCATGCTTGTCTGTCTAGTTTCCCAGATGTCTTCCTGTGGGTAGCTGGGCTTGAGGACTTGGGTGCAGCCATCTCTCAACCTTCCCCTCCACAAACTGACCTCTTTTGATGTTTCCCATGTCTAGACTGAATTTCACTTGCTGTGGCCACAGCTGCTTCTCATCTCAAACCAGAACCCACAGTATTACATGGTTGGATATTCACTCACAGCTGTCCATGGCACATGCAGCCAGAGGCCTTGAGCAGTGTGCTGATGGAGGAATCATGGGAGTGAGTGAGGTGGGGCATCTAAGAGCTGGGGTCCAGTTCCCAGGTCTCCTTGTGGTGACTGTGGCTGCATCGTCTCCCTGTGGGGCTCTGGATGCTTACACCAGGGTCTCCAGGTGTGAGCAAAACATTGCTCAGCATTTGAATAACAACTTTTCTTCAGCAAAATACATGGCAATGCTTTATGTTATGTCTATCTGGTAATCACCACATATCTCTGTTTCTAGTATTTATAAAATGAGATTTGGTCTTAGCAGAGTATCCTAAATGTTAATATCTAATTGGTATCACTGGATATTGTTTTTCCCCCCACTCAAAATTAAGAGTTGGGCAAATATGATTACTTTGATATATGTAAATGGAAGTATTCTTGTCCCAACCACCTGCTCCCTGTCCTGGCAGATGCTTCTCTATTGGTGAAATTATTAAGGCCACTCCATGTAGTTAAAAGGGAGGTTTATTTTGTGGGGTAACTTACAAATGAAGGGATAGGTTGTAGGGTCTGGCAAAGGTATGGCGCAGTCCGGCGGTGTTCTTTGGAGAACTCTTCTCGGTCTACCTCCAGCGTCCAGGGTCCCAGAACCAAGCGAGATCTCTCCTCTCGATCCTGGGTCTTCAACTTCCTCCCTCAGTCCCGCCTTGTGGGCATGACCATTACTGAAGCCTCAATGGGGGTTGGAACTTCCAGGCCAATGCTGGGATGGCTACCCACTACACTTTCCAAGTAACTGACTTGGAGACTTAATCTAAATTATAAATGCTCAGCCAATAGCTCAAGCTTGTTATTAGTTAACACATTTAAATTAACCCATTTCTATTAATTTATGTATTGCCACATGGCTTGTGGCTTGCTACCTCATTTTCTACACATTCTGCTGGCTGGCATCTCTCCTGACTCCTCCCTTCTTCTTCCAGTTTGGCTTCCCTGCCTAACTTCCTACCTAGCTACTGGCCTGTCAGCTTACCAATGAGCATAATCCACAGCAGGTATGTATTTGGATCGCTTCCATTACTGCCACATTCTACTTCACACTTTTAGCTGTTTATATGAACCCTTCATTAAAGAAACTCAACGGTCAGCTCTTTCTTTTGAGTCACCAATAAAAATGATTCCAGACATAGGCAGCTGTCTGACATTGACTCTTCTTCACTGTGTTGTATGTTATGGCATCCTGCTTGGGTAACGAATGGATGATTTCAAATACTTTTTTTCTATGTTGTTTGAGGAAAAGTTACAAAGAAGAACAGAAATGCATAGCTATTTGGATCCAAAGTGGTGCTCAAAATCTCTTTCCTGTGTGTGTGTGTGTGTGTGTGTGTGTGTGTGTGTGTGTGTGTGTGTGTGTGTGTTGGAACTCCTTCTTCTATCAGGCACAGGATTGAAACCTGTGCTTTCTGTGGTATAGCCATTTCTTTTAATTAAATGGCTTTCTCTTGGAGGGAGACTCTTAAGACTCAAGAAGTCAACACAACTTCCAAGGCTCAGGAAGTTTCTGAAAATTGAAAAATTCAGGACCCTCTCCCCCAGGTTATACAAGTAGTAAGGATTCCTGGAGAAGATACTCCAAAGGACCCAGCTGTCAGGCAAGGAGCTTCAGAGATACATCTTAGTGAGTGGTCTCTCATACTAGGGTAGGCTTTGGGTGATGCAGTCATCCATGCTTCTGTAAATAACCCATCATCCGTGCTCAGTAAGTAATCCCAACCAACCCATTGTTTCACCAAGTCTGACTTGGTGGGGTTGTTCCTTTTGGTCTGTTGTTGTGCTGTGTCTGGGGTGAGTAAAATTGTTCATGTCTCCTTAGGTAAAGTCTACAATATCTTCACCATTATCTGATGCTATTTTCATTGCATGCTCTTGAGAATCATTATTATGTACAGGCAATATGTTCAGGGTGCATTCATCACACAGTGTATCAAGGACAAGTTTTTTCTTATTGTATGAGATTGAATTAATTCATGTATTGGCTCAGGTAAGAAGAGCAGATGTTTTTTGGGTGTTCCATACTTACTCTCTGGTAGGAACTCTTATTCTCTATTAAGCTATCTGGCTCTGGCACTAGTTCAGCCCCACACTGCTATGTCTTGCTCCCCCTCCTTCTGATGCTAAATCTTTGTTTAGTGGGCCATCTCTGGCTCCCTTCCTGTTGCAGGAAAGAGTTGAGTTATTGTTATAGCAAGTGCATGGTCCAAAAGTCCTAAAGCACTTACTGTCTCATTCTCTACATGAAGTGCTTGCCAATTCCAGTTTAGATAAAATTCATGGTGGGGTTTGGGATGGAAATAGATATTTATTAAGCCCATTCTATTCTTTAGTTTCCTTGGGATGAGGAAAGCTCTCCCTATGTTGTCTTTCACATCCATAAATCTCCCTCCCAAACAAAGAATGATCCTTGACACAGAGCATAGTGCTTCCTATTCATTCAACTCTCTTTCAAATTGACCGAGGAGAGAGATGTCTATTAGCATCATGATGGACATCACAGGAACTTTTAAAACACAGCAGAGGTGGCATCAGATGGCAGTGAAGGCTTCAGGCTTTAACCCTGCATGCATCAGAACAAGGAGGAGTTCTGTGACCTGTGAGTGGAAGGACAGTATGAGCATGGCTGGGCTGGAGGCAGGCTCTCCTGTGCTGCCTTCACTGGAGATCAGAGAGGGTAGCTTGCCCAATAGCTCTATTCTTCTCACACTGTGTGCTGGACAGTTTTCTGTCAACCTGTCACAAGCTAAAGTCATCTGAAAGGAGGGAGCCTTAATGAAGAAAATGTCTCCATAAGATGAGGCTGCAGGCAAGCCTGTAGGACATTTTCTTAGTGATTGTAAGTGGTGTCATCCCTGGGCTGGTGGTCCTGGGTTCTATAAGAAAGCAGGCTAAATAAGTCATGATGAGGAAGCCAGTGAGCAGCTCCCCTCCATGACCTCTGCATCAGCTCCTGCCTCCAGGGTCCTGCTCTATTGAATTTCTGTCCTGACTTCCTTCAGTCATGAACAGTGATGTGGAAGTGTAAGTCAAATAAACCCTTTCTGCCTTTAGTTCCTTTTTGGTCATGGTGTTTCATCGCAGCAATAGAAACCCTAAGTTAGACGCTCCATAAAACTTTAGC
This sequence comes from Onychomys torridus, assembly GCF_903995425.1. Taxonomy (NCBI): domain Eukaryota; kingdom Metazoa; phylum Chordata; class Mammalia; order Rodentia; family Cricetidae; genus Onychomys; species Onychomys torridus. The sequence goes on from NC_050454.1 coordinate 72,328,203, forward strand.
GTGACCAATGTAGCCAGGCCACACACTTGCATACTTATGGCTGTCAGCTTTTTTTTTCTCTTGTGAAATAAGAGCAGTGATTTCTTTTGCTACTTCTTTTAAGATGGTTCTGATGACAGACTCTAAAATCAAAATGAGTTTCCTTTCCTTAGAATCATTTCTAAATTACCCAGCATGGTGATCACACATTATATATTATGTTACTATAAGCAAAGCATATGCAATTCAAAGGGGGTCTGGCAAGCCAAGACATCCCAGCGACTTCCACCACCTTGACAGAAGGGACAGATGGTTGGGCCAGGAAGCTGGAGCCTGTTCAGGTTGGAGAAGTAGCTCCTACCATCCACTGCCTGCAGAAAGCCTGTGAGATGGGCATGGAGCCATGGACTTAAGGAAGAACTAGCCTGAAGGATGGAATCTGTCTGGAAAGGATAACCAGGAGGAAGAACAGGGAGATGGAGAGGCAGCTGCAGGGATTTTTAGCCAGGCTTTAACCTTTGTGGGTTTCTGTAAAGCAGAGCTCAGCCTTCAGTCATAGAAAGCTCAGGTGTAGATTTCCTCCTAATGAGAATGCAGGTGGCGTGGTGTGGGTCAGTGTGGATGGAGTGGTGTGGGTCAGTGTGGATGGGGTGGGGTGGGTCAGTGTGGACAGAGTGAGGTGGGTCAGTGTGGACGGAGTGGGTCAGTGTGGATGGAGTGGGGTGGGTCAGTGTGGATGGAGTGGTGTGGGTCAGTGTGGATGGGGTGGGTCAGTGTGGATGGAGTAGGTGTGGGTTCAGTGTGGCTCTCTGCTGAGCTGTTGACAGTGAACTCAGCTACTGGGATGAACTGGTCTTTTAATGGGAGTACAGACACAGCTGAAGCTGCCACCAGTGGTCCCTGGGATGGAAGGTGGCAGGCTAGGGTAGACTTAAGTCAATGTCTTAGAATGTCCTATTTCTACAAACAGAATGGCATAAGACCATGGGCATTTGCTACCATAGCTCTGGAGGCTGGAAGTCCAAAATCAAGGTGTCAGGAGGGCCGATCAGTTTGGGAACTTTGAGGAGAGTTGGGCCATATGCCTCCTCACACCCTGTGGCCACCTTCAGCCCTAGCAATCCTTGGCATGTAGATGAATCACTGTGGCCCTCTGCTGTTGCCTTACATTGCATCTATGCCTCATCTGAATTCCCTTCTTTTTGTGTAAATGTCAGGTGAGTAGGGTCCACCTCATCCAGGATGACCTCATTTCATTGTACAGCACTATGAAGACAGCATTTCCAAAGAAGGTTGCATTTCCAGGTGTCACATTTCCAGGTGTTGCATTTACAGGTGTCAGGTTAGTTCTTCAGCACCCCTTTTCAGGAGGACACATTTCTGTTCACTACCCAGCACAGCTTCCTTGGAGGTCTTGCAGGGTGCTTCCTGCTATGTGTATCCACATCTGACCCTCCACCTCAACACCTCCGCACAGACTTTTTGTGATCTATACATACTTCTGCTTCTGGAAGGAGTCTGTCTGGGAAATCTCTGCCCCTCTCCTTTCACTGCACGCTCTGAGGCATGCTGTCTTCAGTTCTCACACATAATGTGGTTCTAGGGTCTTGACTCAAGCTAATGAACAGCTAAGAATGCCAGAAGTAAGGAGAAATCCTGGACTTAGGGCTTCAACACAAAGGTAGACTCTGAAAAGACCACCCAAATACCCAGCCCCACTCCAAGCTCCATGGACTGGGCATTGCGTTGGTCTCCTGTATTAACTCCTACAGCCACTGGCCACATTCCATCCATATTCCGGTACACACCATCAAGAAGACATGTCAGTTTAACAAATCCATTATCGTTAAAGGCATGATTAATTGGTACAAAATCAACTAAACAAATATTACAACAACCAGCCAGAGATGTGGAAATAAAAATCTAGACAACTTGGGCCACTCCAAGAGTGTCTTCTGATGTGAGCCAGTACTCAGATGTCATGAAGCTGCTTTTTGAGGTTTTCAATCTTTTCCTTTGGTCTAAGCTGTTTGCATTTTCCCTGTTCATTGATGGGTTAATTTCTGGATTCTTGATTTTTATTGGCAACATTTAAATTTCATGTTGAAACCTTTTGTCACTGATATATAGAATTATTATTGAATGTGTACAAGCATGTATAATACAGTTAGTGCACATATCTAATTGCCTTTGCTGTACAGGGTATCTAAATGCACATTAAGCATTCTTTGAAAGAATTACTCTCTCAGTCATTACAAATGTCCAGTGGAAACAGATAGGGGTAGAAGTGGTGAGTTCTAGCTTTCAAAGGAAAGGCCTGGCATTAGAAATCAGTGTGTGAGCTCAGCTGGTACAATGCTTGCCCAGCATACACGATACTCTGGATTGAAGTCCTAGCACTGTATACAACAAGCAAGCAAAAATGGGTATGGGGGTACACACTAGTAACCCCAGCATGTGGGAGGTAGAGTCAGGAGGGCCAGAAGTTTAAGGTTATCTATGGCTGCCTTATGAGTTCAAGGTTGGTCTGGAATACAAGAGACCCTGTCTCATCCACCCCCCACCCAAAGAGTGTTTTAACATTGAGTCATAGATACAGCATATCATAAAAACATTTCCTTCTGTGGCTGATGTGTTTGAACAGGTATAAACTGACTGACATTGAGTTTCTTCCAATTTTTCTTCTTATACAGATGATTATAATTCTCTTTTTAAGCCATTGATGTGGTCAGTTACATTAATAATAATTAAGCCATAATGATACTATTCAGATAAAAGAATTTGCACAAGGTGCATTTTAAAAAGTCCCCCGATTTCCCTTGTGGCATGGCAGTGTCCTACATAGATGAGCAGACCTGGGTGTGACTGAGTCTCCTCAGTGTCTAATCAACATGACCCTGGGCTTGGTCTGTGACTTGAGGTTCTGCACTGAGGTCCCTGGGTACCACGTTGAGAAATGGGGCTACAGATGCAGCTACAGCGGATTTCCTGGACATGTGTTTGGTGGACCAAAGAGACTTCATGTCGGTGGCAGATTGATCAGAAAGGATGTGCACATGCATGGCCTCTCTGACAGTGTGGGAGCTGGTCTACTCCACAATATGAAGAGTCATCTGCCCAGCAACTGGAAAGCTATGGTGGTGGTGGTGGAGGTGGTGGTGGTGGTGGTGGTGGAGGTGGTGGTGGAGGTGGTGGTGGTGGTGTGATGGTGGAGGTGGTGGTGGTGGTGGTGGTGGTGGTGGTGGTGGTGGTGGTGGAGGTGGTGGAGGTGGTGTGGTGGTGGTGGAGGTGGTGGTGGTGGTGGTGGTGGAGGTGGTGGTAGTGGTGGTGGTGGTGGTGGAGGTGGTGGAGGTGGTGGTGGTGGTGGTGGTGGTGGTGGTGGTGGTGGTGGTGGTGATGGTGGTGGTAGTGGTGGTGGTGGAGGTGGTGGTGGTGGTGGTGGTGGTGGTGGTGGTGGTGGTGGTGGAGGTGGTGGAGGTGGTGTGGTGGTGGTGGAGGTGGTGGTGGTGGTGGTGGTGGTGGTGGTGGTGGTGGTGGTGGTAGTGGTGGTGGTGGAGGTGGTGGTGGAGGTGGTGGAGGTGGTGGTGGAGGTGGTGGTGGTGGTAGTGGTGGTGGTGGTGGTGGTGGTGGTGGTGGTGGTGGTGGTGGTGGTGGAGGTGGTGGTGGTGTGGTGGTGTGGTAGTGGTGGTGGTGGTGGTGGTGAGTGCTGTAAATCTGTTTCTAAATCCCCAGTGGCACCATCTATATTAGCTTTTTATTGCTTCCTAACAAAGAGATGTATTTACCAGTTTCAAATGGCACTCATTTATTGTTCTTAAGCTCTATAGGTCAGAGTTAGAAGTCTGGCGGATTTGGTGTGGCCAATCCTCTGCTCAGAGTTGCCCAATTCCCAAATCAAGCTGTCAGCAGGACAAGGTACTTGAAACTTCCGGAGAGGAACGTGTTTTCTGGGCATTTCTGGGTTCTCATTAGAACTTGTTCCTTGTGAAGAAAGGACAGAGGTGTCCAGTTCCTTGCTAGCTCTGAGATGGGGGCTTTCTTAGCTTTCCTAGCTCACCGCTGGTCCTCATGCCTTGCTCAAAAGTGATTGTGAAGTTTAACTCACATTGTACCCTCTGTCTCCTGGTTGCAGCTAGAGAAGTTCTCTGCTTTTAAGGGTCATCGGGTTTCACTGGGCCACTTACTATTGAGCACTCCCAGGGCTATAAATAACAGATATGTCATAATGTGGGCGGGGGAGTGAGGTTTCAATTCATGCCCAGGTTCTGTGTTCTGGTGTTGGACGTCTCTGAGGCCCACTTGGAAACTACAAGACCATCCATGTCAAGCTCCCTCATTTCATTTTGCATCTCCTGCTCTGCAATCACGCTATGGCTCTCCATTCTTGCTCTCTCACCATTCTGCTTTTTATGTATCAGATCTGTTGCTGTTAATGATGTTTCTAAGATAGTCAAAATTGAACTGAACTCAGCAGACAGCTTATAAACTCAAAACTGATTTGGTGTTCATGGCTGTCTCTACTCCAGACATATGTTAACATCTATAGGAGGGGCTATGCTGATGTGCTTTGGTGCTGAGGTCTACAGTTTTTTCTATTTAATTTAAAGATTTCTTGAGGTAAAAGCTACAGTATTTTCCTAGTGTGCTTGGGATCTGACTGTTCTACACAAATCAGCATTTCCAAGGCCAAAATAGTAGGCATGGGAGAGAGCGAGGAGATGGGGGGGGGGGGGAGAGAGAGAGAGAGAGAGAGAGAGAGAGAGAGAGAGAGAGAGAGAGATCCCATGACATCTTGTAGTTCTGTGTGCACTGTGTAATTGCATCTGGATCTAGGATCCAAGTTCACAGAAAGCTGTGGGATGAGAGAAAAGCCCAGAGGCTGTAATATGTTTGGATATCTTCACAAAGAGCTGAAGTCTGGAGAAGAGAGCACCACAAACTGCTTGTACATTTTAGCAAAATAACATAAGAAATCTGAATGGCAGGACAATTTGGCTCTCAAAACTAAGACAGTGCATTTTAGGGACACCATATAAAGATATTAACATACTGGGGTGTAACCATGCAGTGGAAGATAATGGCTACCCCAGTGAATTTCTTTATTCAGGTCAGTACAACCCCAGTGACTGGAGCTGGTGACTAGATCTGGAAAGCCAGTTTGGTGACAAATGAATGCTCCCTTCAGAAGAGCCTCCAGTGTGTTACATGTAAGAAGATGGACCAAATGGCCCTTGAACCAGGTACAGCTGCTCAGGTGGCTTCAGCTTGAAATGGTCACCTCACCAGTCTTGCCTCTAACTCCTCCAGAGAACTTTCCCACAAGACCCTCCTCTGTCTTCCTCTAATTGGCTAGAGTCATGCTCTCAACTGCTTGATTAAAAAACTTGTGTAAGTTCAAAGCGTCCATATTAAGATGAATCCTTTCACTTGACTAGTAGCCGTGGAAATTATTATCGGAAGAAAATTTAATTTGATGGATGAAAGGTAATACCTTGATTTGAGAAAGGCTGAACATTTTGGGCTTTAATTGGACATGATTCTTGTTCATTTTTATTGGGTTGTAAATATTTTATATATTTAGACTCTGAACTTTTTATCTGTGATATTTCTGATGCATATCTTGTCTCGTTTTGTCCTTTAACATTTTTTTTTCTTTTTTATGTATGGACATTTCCATTTTTACGATTTTTTTTTCTTTCATTGGTGAGCCCTTCATTACGTTTTGGGCTCAGACATTTGCTTTTTCATCTCTAGATCAAGAACATTTTTTTCTGAAGGCTTTTCATTATTGACATTTTTTTGAATCCACTAGGAATTTGCTTTGGAGGTTGGTATGAAGTTGGAGTTCCAGTTTCTCCACCCACTAAATATTTAACTAATTATTCTACTTTGCTTCAAAAATTATTATTTTTCTTTTTGCAGTGAGTTTTTCAGCCTTCCTGTATAATATATGGGTCCTCAGTCTTGTGTTCAGGACTCCTGCACAGGATCTGATCATCTGATCTGCCCCATTGTTCTCTCCGCTGGCTCTCCAGCCCAAATGGTGTCTTGTTAAATTATTATTGTCTTACTAATGTTCTCAAAGATCTGGTGGAATATGCCACTCATTTTAAAGGCAATTCTTCTTCAAGATGTTTTGTTATTGATCCAGTTCCATTTTAAAAGTGCAGGCAACAGTAATTAAACTCAGTGGGTCCCTTCCAAATAGGTAGCAAATTAAGAGGGGCTCCTTATGAAGAGACAAGAGTAGCAAGGGGTGGGTGTGACAAAATACCTTATGTGTACGTAGGAAATTGTTCAAGAATAAATCAGAAAAAAAGTGTCTCAGCATAGGGCATTTTAAAATCTATAACATAATTCTTTTTATCTGGGAAAAAGACTTTATTGGACTGAACATCTAGTTTGGAGAGGGAATGTTGTTATACTGAGTCTTCCCACTCAGAAATATGAAAATCTGTACTTACATCATTCCATGGAGTGTTTCCCCCATATGGGCTCCATAAGGCCTTTATTTGTGTTACAATGGTTGGTATTGTCAGCTTGGCTGGATGTGAAATCACCTAGGTGACCCACTAGCTGCCTAATTATGTCAGGACAACTCATGGGCTGGGGTCCCAGACTGGTTAAAAAGTAGGACTCAAACTGACTCCCGGCATCCATCATTCTCTGCTTCCTGACTAGGGACTGGATGTTGAGCTCCTGCCACCCACCATGCCTTCCCCACCATGATGGATGATTCCCTTTCAAACTTTAAATGTAAATAAACCCTTGCTCCCTAAATTGCTTCTTGTCAAGTATTTTGTCAGACCAACAAGGAAAGTTATATGTATGTACTCACGCATTTCTCAGTGCTGTCTGCTTTAAGTTTTGTTACTATTTTGATTTGAAGCTTCTTCCCCCAATCATCATTTTTAATTGGGTGTCAATGATTTATGGGGAAACAAATGTTCTTTGCTTTAGTGTATTCTCTTGTTATGTACCTGGTTCTTCATTGACAAAAGGGAGAGTCCTACTGTTCTTCTAATTATACATGAAGTCAATAGCTAATGGATTGCCATCAGAGATGTCTTCTGTTTGATTCCCAGCCCCATCCCAGTGCCTTGAATACAGCTACATCTTATCCCAGCTTTTGAGCTTTGCCTTGTGTAGAGTGCAAACCCTCTTGCACTCTACAGTGAGTGCATGAGTGTGTAAGGTGCAGTGAGACCATAAGTCCCAAGGATCCAACGCTCCATCCATTGTGAAGCCACGCTGAAGGGCAGTGCCTGCCATCTATGTTCCTCTTGTTGCTTCCTCTTGGGGTGTCCTGGAGAGAATGTTCTAGCACCAGGAACAACTTGCTATCAAAGATGAACACAATATAGGCAATTTCTCAGCAGACTGAGCAACCAACTAAGAGAAAGGGAGACTCACAGTTTGTAGACTGAAGGAAGCCTCAACCAAGATGTACCGCATCAGCTGTAAGTGGCCTCGGAGGCTGCCAAAGTGCCAGCTTGGGAGCACTTGGGGGATTCTGAAAAAAAGCTGGTGGATGGTTGAGTTAGCCTCTGTCAACACAGCTCAAAACCTCTCCTAAGGTGTCATGATAGTCTGTCTGGGGGAGACAGAGCTGTGATTTGAAATATGGCTCTTGTCATAAGTTCCCTCCAAAGCGGTGACAGAGACAAGTGACTCTCCTCTTTGCAAGATGTCTGGAATTCTTCGCTAACAGGATGCTGTCTTGAGTTTGCATGACATGTGACCACCTGAGCCAGGGAAATCGCTCATCAAATGGGCTGATGCTGACATCTTGGGCCTTACTTTCTCACCTATGGGTGTATTCCCTGCTTTGGTGTTGAGACACTGTGTAGGGGCAGTGTGGGACAAAATAATCCTTTTCAGACATTTTGCTGAGAGACTGGAAAACAATATGGCTGTCAGGCAGCTTCCCGGCCATCAGCACAGTCTGCTCCGTGGAAACCATCGCCAGCTCTTTGCTCAGTCTGAGAGCAAGCACCCAGGTTAATAGGCTTTCAGGAATGCTTACATCTGACAGCGTTTTAAAATGTTCATCATCTAGCCAGGAGGTCCATTCAGGGACTCAGGTACAGTGTAAATCCCCAAGAAACAAAACTGGGAAGGAGAATAAGTTTGAAGGGCACTGAAGGTGAGAAAGGGATCCTAAAGACAGATGCCTTATTTGGTCTGCCAAGGGCTGGGTTCATTGTCACGATCATCAGGGGCTTTTGTGCCCACCTGTCATGAAACATTTGTAAATTCTCACAAGACTCCTGCTCCACCATGTCTCTGGAAGCTTTCATGTACTCACCATATTTATCAGGTTCACTCCATGGGTCTAACGAGCAGACTGCAGACCAGAAGGCACAATATTATTAGTACAAAGAGAAAAGAGCCAGCCTTTGAAGACCAAGGGGTGGGGACTTCTGAAGTGGATAAAAAGGCTATTTTAAAAATATTTAAAAATTGTTAATGGCCTGAGTTACTAAGCTTGAAGGAGACGAAAACTCTGTGGTAGCCTCACAAGGAAGGTATCTTAGGACATTAATAAATAATTGAATGTCCCTGGATCTCACATTTATGTGTTTAAAGGCAAGAAAGAGTGGGCTTGCCTTTTGAAGTATCCAGAGGTGGATGAATGCTGGGAAGCATCTAGACAACTACATGGAAATCACCTGAAAGGCTGCAAGCCTCCTCCAGAATAAATAGCCCACAGTCTCACTTCCATTTACACACATCATTTCCTTAGAGCTATGTATATCTCTACATAGTCTCATGCTACTCTGCCATAGGTGTTCAAATCCAGAGAGATGATGCCTGTAGTTCAGTGCATCAGGAGTCCTTTTGATGTCTGTCAGGAGGTTGGTGTGGGTGGTGGGCATGGAAGGAGAAATCAGAGAATAAGATGTAGTTCACTCCCTTGAAAAGCTTTTTTAAAATTACTTCTGCTTTTCATGTATATGTATGCATTTGTTTACATGTATATGGGTACATGTGTGAGGTGTGTGTGTGTGTGTGTGTGTGTATGTGTGTGTGTGTGCGCGCAGGTACACATACTCATGTATGTACGTGTATGTATTGGGAATTATTCCCAATCACTTCCATTGAACACTTTGTCCTCACCTGGTGATGCTGTTCAGGAAGGTCGTGAAGCCTTTAGATAGTGGAGCCTTTGTAGGAGAACAGAGGAGCTTTGCATTTCTACTCACAGTGACAGGGGTGGCCAGGAGACTACTGCCATAACCCCGCTGGGAATTAAAACATCTTGGTGTCTTGAATGACAGCTTGGTGCTGACTCAAAAGCTGTCTCCTGAAGAGGAGAGGGGTGTGTGGAGGGAAGGGATGCTGAGAGGTGGGGGAAGAGAACGAGTCTGAGAAAATAAAACCAAGATGATTTAAGAACAGTGAGAAGAGGGATGGGATGCAGGCGACAAAAGGAAGCGGCAGGTGCCTCCATCAGAGGACTGTAGCTGTCCATCAATCATCATTCGATAGCAGGAAAGTCTCAGCTGTTGGGCTCCCTGTGAATAATGGAAATGAACATCGTCAGTAATTTGAGAGCATTAAATTGCCTTGTTGGTTTGGTTTCCAAATAATGGAAGGAGAAGCCTCACGTTAATTCAGGGAACAAACGCGCAGAGGCTTCAGAACTAAGCAGAGAGCCACTTAGGTTTGCTTTATAGCTGAAAGTTAGGATTGGCCAAGAGTGTGATGTTGTCTTTCCCTTCTGTAGCACAAGGGGAACTTAAAATCATTTTTTTTTTCTATTTCATATGCTCATTTCCTTTCCCTTCCACATTTTTTTTTTTTTTGGTTGTTATAATTGCCGTTGGATGGCTTAAAATTGCAGTCTGTTGAAAATAAAGCCAAGAAATTCTATGGAAAAAGATACAAAATGGATAAATTTGGAAATAGGCTTCTAAGACACGTGATCAAATATACATATGTGCTTTAGGAAATGTGAGCCTTGACTAACCTTAAACTGCTGTGCAGGTTGATGTTCAGGAGAACAATTGGTACTCAAAACTACAAGCTCCATGTGGATGGTGAGGACACAATGGTGAAGAAGACACAGATCCATAGCTTTACCCAGTCACCATCTGGTTGGAGAGGCAGGAACTGGAGAGGCAAATGATCGAGATTTCAGATTCGAAGTGGGAGGTGGGAGGGACCACTTCAGAGACAACACAAAGTGAAGGGAGGAGTGGCCAGGTGGTGGCAGCTACCTGATGTGGGCAGGGACATGTCCTCTGAGAAACTTTCATTTGCAAAAAGGTGTGGAAGTGTGGGGGCTACGCAGATGTCTGAGGGAAGAGGGCACAGCAGAAGCAAAGGTCTGGAGGCAGGAGACTGTTCCTACCTTGTTGCTGAGATGAGTCAGTAAACTTGGAGTAATTAGAGATGAGGCCAGGGCCCTGTGTGGTGGCACAGCTCTTCGATCCCAGCACCCAGGAGACAGAAGTGATGAGTTGAGGTTAGCTGGGTGAGCTCCAGGCCAGACAGGGCTATCTCAAAACAAACATACACACACATCCATACCCACACACCCACAAACAACAGCGAACAGGTAAGGTCGGGCAGCACACAGGCTAATTTTTATTGTCAACTTGACAAGGTTTAGAACTGCCTACAAATTGGGTAAGGTGTGCCTGTGGGAGTGTTTCCAGAGAGGACTGACCAAGGAGAGAAGACCTACCTTGAAGGGGGTAGAACTGTTCTCAGTAGAACCAAAAGTGGGGAAGGAGAAATCTGGCACCACTATGCTGGTATTCACTTCCTTTGCTTTCTGCCCACTGTGATGAAGTGAACCCTGAAATCATGAGCCCTCTTTAAGTTGTTTCCAACCACTTGGTTGCTGGGCTACAGAAGGAACAAATACAGGGTTTGGGTGTTCATGGGAACAGAGATGTTCTAAAACCTGTTACGATGGTTATTGCACAACTCTGTGGATGTCCTAAGACTCCCTGAATTGTAGACTTAATCAATTCATGTATTTTTGGTGTCTCATGTGTGAAGGGAGCTGCATATGTGTGTGGGTTTGGGAGCCAGAGGTTAATGTCAGGTGGCTTCCTCAATTGCTTCTCCACTTTAGTTTTTGAGGCAGGGTCTCTCACTGAATCTGGAACTCAACAGTTGACTAGACCAGCTGTCCAACAAGCCCCAGGGATTCTCTTGTCTCTGTCCCTCAGCTCTGGGGTTACAGGATGCACCACCATGCTTGGCTTTTTTGTGGGGGCTCTGGAGTTCCAAACTCAGGTCATCATGCTTGTATGGCAAGCACTTTACTGGACTGAACCATCTCTTCAGCCCTAAATTGCACATTTTAAATGAGTGAGATGTAAAGTATGTGAGTTATATTTCCACACTACTGTTAGAAAATAATAATCTACCCAAGGACCAGTCTGGCTACTCTAGGAGACCCTTGCCTAGGGCTGGCAGGAGGAGAGCAGAGATGTCATCAAGAGACACAGCAGGCAGAGGAGGAGGAAGGGAAAAAATTCTGTGTGCATTGTGATGGGAAAATTAGGATCAGGTTTTGAGTTGGAGCTGGGGTGCTGTGATGACTATTCTTGGTTGCCAACTTGACTACATCTGGAATTAACTAAAACCCAAGTGGCTGGGTACTTCTGTGAGACATTTCTTTCTTAATTAAATCATTTCAAGTGGGAAGACTCGCTTTTAATCTGGATCTTCTGAGGTGGGAAGTTTTGCCTTTAATCTGGGCCGCACCTTTGGGTGACAGCCTATGTAAAGAGCATGGAAGGCTGTTTGCTTTCTCCTTGCCTGCTTGCTCTGGCTTTCCTTCACTGGCATTAGAGCCTCCTTTTTTGGAATTTTGGCATATACTGAAGACTAGCTGAAACATCCAGCCTTGTGGACTGAACAACTACTGGATTCTTGGACGTTCTGTTGGTAGACAGCCATTGTTGGACTAGCTGGACCACAGCCTGTGAGTCATTCTAATGAATCTCCTTTATATGTATTCATTCTATCAGTTCTGTTCCTCTAGAGAACCCTGACTAATACAGTAATATGGGTGGGAGGTGACTGCCTGCATTCTCACCCCCACTAGAGTGTCTGAGACAGGGAAATAAGAGATGGGGGCTCATACCTCCCCATGATAAGATAATGTCCAGGTACCCTGAAAAAGGCAGAGAAGTTGAGGCCAGTCCTTATCTCAGAAACATGGCTACCTAAGTGTGGATCTCAACACAGAAGTACAGCAAAATTTAAACCAGGACAAGATCTTACTAAAAGCCTGAGGCAAACCACAAGAGACACTGCAGGAACATGCACTGTCTGGCCATAGAGATTCAAATCTTACTGCAGGGTGAGTGGAGGAAGAGGAGGGTGCACAGCGGGAGCAGTAACCGGAATCCCCCTGCTAGGGGAGCTCTCGGAGATAGACCTCATTGGCTCAGGCCAATTTTCCACAGGAATACCAAGGGAGCTGGGGTTGAGGGGAGCAGAGTACAGCAAATTGAATTCCCTTCTCAAACGCAGAGGGGAAAAACCCATTCTATCACTGATTCAAAGTGAGATGAACAATTCTGTTCCAGATCAGAGACAATTGGCCTCCTGTGGAAGAGCAAATGCCAGGAAGGCCCGCTGGCTTGCTCCAGACTGGCTAATCAGCATAGCTCCTGACAGACTGCCTAGAAAAAGAGTCAAGCAGGGCCACAGAACCCCTGCGGAGGGGTGCCAGAAGGGGACTGGCTGCTTCCTTCTATCCAGTTGCAGACCTGTGAGGGGCTTTTGTCTTTTAAATAGACACTAACTTCAGCATGTGGGACTGTCGAAGAAGAAGAAACTTTTTCACATCAGTGTTTTAGGTGGGCTTGGAACTAACTGCCAGCTCTTCTCTGGAAAGTAAACAAGATGACCATGTGATAATTTTAATGATTAGAAATGTTCCTCTGATTTAGATAGTGTTTTAATTTTCTGGGAGTGAGAAACATATTCCAAGTCAGGTGTTAGGTACTGGAAATGGTCCTGGGGCTCACTTGGAGATGCTTCAGTCTGTAAAGTGTTCGTTGTGCATGCATGAGAACCTGGGTTCATCCCCCAGACACACATAAAAGGCCGGTTTACTTGCTCTTGTCATCCCAGACTGGGGAGGTGGAGACAAGAGGGTCTCTTGCTGTTTGATGGGTAACTAGTCTCAGGTACTTGGCAAGCTCCAGGTTAGTGAGAGACCCTGTCTCAAAGGAAGTGGGTGGCACTGAGGAATGACAGCTGAGGAATGACATTGGCTTCTGCATGCACCAGCACACAGATGTGCAGACCAGGTATGCGTGTGCATGTGTATACACACACACACACACACACACACACACACACACACACACACACACACACACATTGGGTGGGGGTGGGATCTTTCAGGGCTTTCTCTGTTCAAATCTTCTTTTCTTCATAATCTCTTCGTGCCTCGCTTTCTTCTTTATTGTAAGACATGGAAGCTGGTACCTGAAGGATTTTCGAGGTGGACTTTCCCAGGACTACCGACTTCTCATTGGTGCCACACTCCCGGGAAGCCGTTCAGAAATACTCTAAAAACGTTAGTCAGGAGCAAAATTTCTGTGCCCCTCCCCCTTTCCTATCTGTCCTGTTCTTCTTTATCACAGCTGAGCGATGTGTTTATTCTTCATTAGGAGTGTCCTGTGCTCCTGGTCGAAAGGTCAGTGGCCTTCACTGGGGAAAGGACTGCTCTTCTCACCAAGGGACAGGAGGACAGGGAGGTGACTCCCTTGAGTGCTGGGAACTAAGAGCTGCATACCGACATGAAACATTCTGGTGGCAAGCTAAGATCTTCCAGATCAAATGAAAAGTCAGCTGGGGCTGGATGTAGGATAAGGCTAAGCACACATTTCTCCACAGAAAAAAACTCAGCTAAATCTAAAATGGATTTATTACATATGATTCTCAGGTATAAAATATTACATATCAAAGTATACTGTCTGTTCAGCATAATGCTGAGGCAGACTGTCACATATGATTTTGATAATATAAATACCATTATTTTCTTATAAAATAATGCAGATTTGTTGCAGAAAGCCTCAAAGCCAGGCAAGTAATAAAGACAGAAAATATCATGGAGGGTGCTTGGGAGCAGCACGCTGCTGAGTGCACACCTCCTTAAAATTCAATTCTGTCCAGATATTAGAGTTTGTCTGTAGATATTAGGAAATGTGAGTGTTGGCATGGATTTACATGTTTCTGCTTTGTGGTTAATTCAGAGACTTTCATATTCTGTTAGGCTCGTAAGTAGATGAGACAGAATTAAACTAAAAAATTGGGTAATTTTAGCTTTTCCAAAGGGTTCCTAGAGCTCCCTTGTGTCTTCCTCATCCACAGGCTTCAGTGTCCCTAATGTCACCATCTCATGTTACCATGGTAGCAAGTCAGTCCAGGGAGCCTATGCTGGTCTGTCACTGTGTTAGTCATATACTTATTTCCGTAGCTACCACTGAGGTAATCAACTTACTCAGAGAGCACACTTATTTTGGATGACGATTCTGGAGAGTTTCCTCTGACTGTTTGGGCTTGTGGCCTTGGGTCCATGACATCTTATGGTAGTAGATCCTAGTGGAACAAAGGTGTTTACCTCAAGACTGGGACATCATTACTTCCTCAGGACCCCAGGACCAGAAGACCCCCCTATAAGACTCTACCCTTAAAAGTTTTCAACATCTCCCTCTACAGCCACAGGCTGGGGACCCCTCCTACACAATGCCCTGTAGGACTCTCATGATCCCAATGCCATAGGTGTTTGTCACTAAACTACGTGGCCTTATTGAGACCAAGGTTTGCTTTTGGGTACCTGCCACTGCCTCACCTCCCTCCTGATCATTTCTCAGAGCAGAAATGACAATTCGTGTTGAGTGTCACTGTGACTGGATTCAGAGGCTTCAAAGAGGACGGAGTTGTGGGTGTGTCCCCAAAGGTGTTTCCAAGGAAGCTTTATGCTGGGGTCAGCAGACTGACTGGGGAAGACCCACCTCTCTTGGCCACTGCCTGGTAGGTCTGGGACTTGAATACAGGAGAAAACTAAGTGACCCATCCTGCCTTTCTCTTATTCTCCTTCACTCCTCCTGCAGTTACACCAGAATTCAGGTTCTCCAGCCTTTGGACACTAGAACTTGTGCCTAGGCCTCCTAAGGGGTCTATGGCATTTGGCTTTGAACTGGGGGTGCTGCCGGCTTCCTTGGGGATGGGGGTTCTGGGCTGGGACTAAGCCCTGCTGCTCTCTTCCCTAGCTCTCAAATCTGTACCCATAGGCATCACTTAGGGCAATTTTTCTAAAAGCCCACTATCTTATTGTGCCTGACCAATGCGATAGGTGTTAAAGACCTTGGTTGTACTGTGTTTGCTTCTTAAATGCAGTAAATTATTCGACATAAATTACCAGCCTCAAATTTCGGAACCTCGTTTACATTAAGAGAAAACATAGCTGTAGACGAATTTCTAAATGGTCTTACTAAATAAAAAACATGAAGCCAGAAATTTGGGTTAAAGCCTTAGAAAGATCAGGGAAATATGAAAAGCCACCAGCTAACCTCACCTCACCAACTCTGCAGCTTCCAAGGAGCATGACTTCCTGTCTACCCAGGCTTATATGCCTTTCTGCCCTCTCATTGGCTCTTAGCCCAGCTACCTCACTTCCTCTTCCTATACAGCTCTGTCACTGTCTGTCTGTCTGTCTGTCTGTCTGTCTGTCTGTACAGACCTCCAGGTCTCTATGGTTGGTACTGGGATTAAAGTCATGTGTCACCAGACTTGGCTCTGTTCCCTAGTGTGGCCCTGAACACACAGAGATCCTGCCTGCTAGAGGATTAAGGGCATGTCCTGCCTCACTTCTTTGTTTACTTAAAATGGCTGGCCTCCCCTATCCCCATCTCCAGGCAAGCTTTATTTATTAATGCACAAATAAAATATCACCACATTTTAGCACAAATAAAGTATCACCACACATAGCTGAATGTTATCAAACACATGCTCTTATGAGCTGTATTGTAGGCAGGACAGTGAAGGGACTGTGCAGTCGATAACCCCCTGCTGGTAACAGCCACCTTTCTTAAGTAAATCACATACAGAAGCTCCCATCTGTAATAGTTACTTTTCTGTGGCTGGGATAAAATACCCAGGCCAAAAGCAACATGGGGGAGAAAAAGGCTTATTTATCTTGGCTCACAGTTCCAGAGGGATAGAATCATGGTGGGGAGGACATAGTGTGATTCTGGCATGGTGGCAGGGGAAAGAAGATGGATGATCACATTTTCATCTGTATACAGGTAACAGGAAATGGGGTAAGGCTATAAAATCTTAAAGCCCACCACAATGTACTTCCCCTAAAGGTTTACCTCCTAAAGGTTGCATAACCTCCATAAACAGTGTCAACAAGTGGGGACCAAGTGTCCAGAACTATGAGCCCGTGGGGATAGTTTTCACTCCAACCACACCAACCACACCAAGTACTGAGGGGTTTCTACATTATTATTCCTCTCTCTTTTCCTTTGTTCTCTTTCCCTCCAGAAAGCCCATAAGAGTCCTGTGCTGTGGATGTCTTTCCGTATGCTGTGAATAAGTGTTGCTCTCCTTGGTTGGTAAATAAAGCTGTTTGGCCAATGGCGAGGCAGAACAAGGTTAGGCGGTACATTCAAATTGAAGATGGAGATGAAGAGGGCAGAGTCAGAGCAGATGCTGCATGCTGCCCAAGAGGCAAGCTATAAATGACAGGTAAGCCACAGTCCATGGCGATACCTAGATGAATAGAAATGGGTTAATTTGTATGTAAGAGCTAGCGAGTAATAGGCCTGAGCCACCAGCCAACATTTATAATTAATGCAAGCCTCTGAGTGATTATTTGGAATTGGCTTTGGGTCAGGGTGGGAAGAGAAAAGCCTCTCGTTACAGTCCTGGTTGAGAGAGGACGCACTCAATGGGGCAGCAGAGAACCCTGGGAGGCAGCTCTTTGCAAGGCAATTTTATAAAGTGAAAGGAGCAGCTGACTCCACACCATCCTGGGCACTGCAACAGTGGAGGTGGAGGTCAGGCTCTGGGGACCTATAGCTTGGGAGGGGCAGGGGCAAGAACAGTAGCACGAACTGAAGACAACATCTCTGCCACCAGGAAGCCAGCAGTTAGGGCTCCGTGCTGAAGCAGAAACGACTCATACGTCCATCTCTCTAGACTCTGTCCTCATGACTGTACAGACATGACACTGAGCAAGCTCAGATCCTCTTGAAAAACAAGAGGGTAATGGAACTGTCTCATTCACCTCTGACCTCTAATTCCCTTGTTGTTTCTCGGAGCTGATTAGCCTGACTGAATCTGGTGAGAGCTTTGCTAGTCTCTGGAGAGTAGAAGAGGTAGCGTCTCTGCTGTGGAGTTTGGTGGTCCTGCTCGGTTGTGGGAGCTAGCCTGTGGGTGCATGCTGCTCTTCCCTGTACTTCCCCTTCAGCATCCCAGCCTTGGTGCAGGTTGGCTTCAGGGCAGGTGTGTCCTTTCTGCATTCACTGCCTGGTAGTTAGCGCCTGTGTTTATAACATGAATCTTAAAGGTACTTGTTAATAAAATCAAACTCGAGGCCAGTTATTGGGGTGAATGCTGGAAGATCAGAGAAGCAGAACAAGCCACAGCTACCTCACCTCACCAGTTCCTCAGCTGGTCTTGTTTCCTCAGACTGGAAGCTTCTGAGTCTTCCTCCACATGAATCTCAGCTGAACTGTGTTGCTCCAAAGCCTGAATGCTTCTCCAGCCAAATGCTTAACTAACTAAATGCTTAACTCACCCCTTATATACCTTTCTCTTTCTGCCCCCACTCCCTGGGATTAAAGGTTGGGTTTCTGGGATTAAAAGTGTGGGTCACCATGCTTAGCTGTTTCTAAAGTGGCCTTGAACTCAGAGATCCACTAGCTCTGCCTCCCAAGTGCTGATTAAAGGTGTGTACTACCACCGCCCAACTTCTGCTATAGCTTACTCTTCCCATTTTCTAGCCACCATTTTTGGCTTTGTTCTTGTGGCTGTCTGTACTCTGACCCCAGATATGTTTATTTCGGGGAACACACAATATTTCAGGGAACACAATACCCACCACATGTGTTCTTTACCTTTCTCTGTCACTATGATAAAATAACTGACAGAAAGCACGTAAGGGGGATGGCTTTATTTTGGTTCACAGTCCATCACACAAAAAAGAAGACTTGAGAGTTGGAGGACCCCGAGAAAAGGGTGCCAGTGGGAGATGGATGGGCGTGAGGGAGGGGGATGGAAGATGGGAATGACTGAGCTTCCTTATACAGGTGTATGAAACTGTCAAACAATTAAAAATGGAAAGAAGAGTATGCTACTAGGCTTCAATTTTAGAGAAACATAAAAATATGTAGGACCTAACTCTTACATTAACAAATAAGTAAACTGGTGTTGGCATGGGTGGGAGCTTGTTCTTGGTGTGCTGTGGTACTTGTCTTCAACATTATGAACAAGTACACAGGGAATGGACATCAGGAGCACTCAGACATCACTGCCAGCAACAATAATAATGACGTTTAAGGGTCAACTGTGTCAGGCTATGTGCTAAGCACTCTACAAGACCTTCTCAGTTAGAAACCACAGGACAAAGGTCTTGTGAGGAACCCATTATGATGCAGGGATTTCTGACAAATGATACAGATATGATGTAATCATAAAGGATTAGAGCCCAAATTGGAAATTGGCTTTTATGATTCCTTTGCTGAGACCCTGGTGACTCTGGACTCTCTTTGCTATCCACAGTGACCCACACTGTGTGGACTTGGAATCTGGGATGGGCAGAGGACGTCTAAGAGAGCCCTGATGACACATCATGAAATGATACGGAATATAATTGTTCCATGGTGTCGCACTCCTGGAACTCACCGTGAAAATGCAGAAAGGGAAAGTTTTCCAAAAGTGATATTGCAAGACCAAACTAGATCCCCATACCCGGAGATTTTGATCATTGGTGTTTTGATATGTCTATTGTACTGCTGCCACGCTGGACAGCCATGGGCAGGTCCTTCGTCATCAACATCTATGACTGCCACGTGTTCACACCTGTCCCACTGATGATCTTGACTGAGTCATGAAAGATAGAGAGACAACGTATTGGAAAGTGTACTGTACCCCGTAAATACCCCACAATATTCTGTGTGTGATAGCCTCAGGAGGATGCAGGATTTGAAGTAATTCTCCTTAGAGGGGGATTTGGTGAGAGTCTCTTCTCTATGAGAGAAGTGCTGAAACATTGGTGTGACCCCTCAACACAGTGAGGGGAGACAAAGGTGCTGAGGTGGACCCTGAAAGTTGCCATCACGCCTTTCAGCCTGGGTAATGGGTAGGGCTGGTGAGTTGTTCCTGTTTAGAGACGATTCTCTGAGGGTGTCTCCTAGAGGGCCCTGTCTAGTCTTACATCTCATTGATGAGTCTTTTAGAAGACCCCAGGAACCTCAACCTTTGTGACTTCCCTACATGTAGCCAGGGCTTCAGAGGTTGACACATAGGCCCATAACACCCCACTCATCAGGAGGGAATACACATTTGAAGACCTTGGGAACTGCAGGATAGACCTTTGCAGGTCAAGATGTGAATAAGGAAAGGGTACCATCCAGATGAGTGGGGGTGGGATATGAGAGGAAGGTCTCCTGATGGCTCAGGGGGAACCAACATTCACAGTGACACTCTCATGGTGTCACCAATGGAGGGAGCTCCAGGCATAGTATGCAGACATGTGGGGCACAAAGGGAAGGGGTAGGGCAAAGCTTGACAGCTGTCAACAGTCAGACACTAAACATGGAGTCAGACTTCATCACCAGGAAGTTCTAGTGGGGAACATGCTACCTAAATTGGCCCATAGGTTTCCTCCATGTATCCTTTGCCTGTTGAACTTGGGCTACCGACAGATACCCACACAATCACCTAATCTTAGAATGCTCTAGAAGTGGCAAGCTACCCTTTCAGAAGTCTCAAGGGCAATCACACATATGTTCCCAACCTGCTTTGCCTTGCTTCTCTTGCTGAAGACACTTCTTCACACCACTTCTGGTCCCCATAATCCCCACGCGTGCATACTTCACCAGCAAAGGACTAGTGGGTGTGGTGTCTACTTTTGGCTGTTGGGATAAACTCTAAGACTCGCTTCTTGACCTGTCATTCCAGTCTAGAGCTATGACTATAGGATCTTGGGTTCATTTTAATATCCTGCACATTTGTTTGTTCATAATTTATCCTTTTGCTTTTCAGAGGGGATTGGAGATGATTGAAAATACAAATTCATATTCTGTGTGCCAGTTTCAAATGAAAGCAAAGACCTTGTTGCTTAAATCTTAATTCCTGAAAAGCACACTTATCCCCTTGTGAAGTGACTTCAGTGTCCCTCAAAGCTCTTCAATGATGTCAATCAATGTGCTCAAGAGAGTGGAAACTGTGCTCACAGAAATGTGCTTTAAATCAATGAAGCTTCTCCCCTTTCTCTCTTTTGAATTGATATGAGGATGTGCTTCTGAGCACTCCCTTTATGCTGAGTACCTGCTGATAGATGTATGTGACTAGCGGTAGAAACTATACAGATGATCCTAATTCCTGCTAGCATGCAACTGCTTGACTCATTTTCTCCACTTTTAATACAGACTAGGACTGCTTGCTTAGGGAATGGTGCCACCCACCACGGGCATGCTCTTCCCACTTCCCTTAACTTAATCACACCTGGAGGTCCATTTACCTGATGATTCTAGATTCTGTCAAGTCAACAATTAACACTGACCCTCACAAGGCTGTAACATTAGAGATACAGAGTCTAAACGAAGTCAGAGGTGAAGAGAGACACCTCCATAGATCCAGAGTAAGCCCACTGGGGAGAGCACTGATATTTGATTTATCCCCTAGGGTGGAGCTCCCCAGGTAGTGGGCTGGTATGGGAGACTCAATACATTTGGATCCCATGGATAGTGGAGAACTGCTTATTTGCTTTTTCAAGATAATTACTTCATTTGTTATTTAATACATTACATTACATATAAAATATATAATATTTATTAAAATCTAGGTGGAGAACGTCTAGAGACTGAAGATAAGTTAGAGTCTTTTAAAAAATTCTGAAGGTCTGTTTCACGATGGGTGAACCAGAGTCTATGGGGGGGAGGCTAGCTTCCCTCCATTATTTGTTAACCAGTGTTAGCATTGTGCTCATTTGATGCCAAAGTAATTGAATTCCCTTTTTAAAGTAAGAAACATGTGTGAATGTGGAAAATTCAACAATATAGGAAAGAAGATGTCAGCACATTGATGGATTGGCTGTTTGTCCCACTAAAAGGTTTTATGAAGATGGAAATAGCATGAGAGATTGGAAAGGCTTCTTTGGATGAACTATCAAGGGAGAAAATGCCTTCGTCCGTCTTCATCTGCCAGTTCTAAAGAAGAATACCATGAACTCCCCAGCTACTTTATTCCCATGTTTCACTGGTCTGATTTTTTTTTTAATCTTTATTTTTAATTCACTCATTTATTTTGTCTTGAGAGCCTAATTAAGCCCTAAGGTGGGCAGACATTTCTGAGCACGGCGATTGCTTTGTAAATGCCACGCTGCAGTTGGAGGCCGGCCTCTTAGGAAACACAAGGAGAGGGAAGGAGTATTTGTCTTTTCTTCACTTGCTGAAGGGATTCAAGGACCAGTTCAAAGGCTGTTGAAATGATGACAACATTTTGGAAAGTGACACTTAAAGGCAAATGGTGCGTGCGAGAGCGAGCCTCAGCACACAGGAGTCTGGACCGTTCCAGACATCCCTCAAATGACGTGTGATTCTGTGAGTGCAACAGACAGCGCTAATGATTTAGAATGCCACTCACTGTTGAATTAGTGTCCAGAAACTTCCGGATATTTTAAAATACAATGACTTAGAACATGGTATTTTCCTGCCTGTGGTTTTTACTACATTGCAAATTGTGTGATACAGTTTTCACTGTAGGAAAAAAAATCAGTTAACATTAAAATGTCAAAAAAGTACTCTAGCAGGGAACACGGGCACCAGCCTGCAATCCTAACTACTTCAGAGGCTGGGGCAGAAGGATTGAGAGTTCAGGGCCACACTATAATTCAGCAAGATCTTGCCTGAGAATAAAATTTAAAAGGTATAGGTGGGGCTCCAAGCAAGCACTTGTCTAGCATGTGAGAGACTCAGTTCTATTTCTAGTACCATGCAAAATAGGCATAGTACTACCCATGACCAACCACTAATCACCATTATAAGTATTTGGTTTACAGTCCTAAGTAATTAGTTCAGATATGATAATATCTGTGTATAATTCATTGGCCAAAAGACCTCACAGAGTATTCTTTTTAAAATAAATATTCATGATTTGTTGATTGGTTATGTACCATGTGGCAGACATGAGGCACTAGGGATATACCAGAGTGTAAAAACATCCTCATGGAACTGTGACCTGTCTGTTGGTAGAGTCACTGATGAGGCAGCATGTGGCTGGGTGAGAGTTGGGGAGGGAGCAGGTTTGGAAGGTCAAGAGAGTCTCTTGAAGAAGGACCTTTGCTGAAACTTGGTGGCTCCACTAGACAAGACAGTTGCAGTATTTTCCTCATGGCCTCACGTATCCTGTTGTGTATATTTACCACATTTTCTTCACTCATTCCTCTACCGTTTGCTATCAAGGCTTCTTCCATACTTAAAGGCAGGTAGGTATCTCCATGCTCTGCTGACTTGGAGTCACATGGGCCAACGTCCAGGACATATTCTGTTCATAGCAGCAACTGCAGAAGGCCAATTTCACCCGGAGGCACTGGCCTGACACTCCTGTCCTCTTGACATTAGTTTTAATTGGGTTGCCATCAATTTGAGCTTTTGAAAGTCCCAGATAAATTAATTCTACTTCGGAGAGTTGTCAGGATTCAGTTGTTTGTTGTATGTGTTTGAATAGCTGAGTGCCTGTGAAATGGCAAACAGTAAGGATGGTGGACTCCAGTGTTCTGTATTTCCAGGATCCTGCTCCTAAGAGACATTCCATAAGAGCTTAAGGTAGACAAGTCAGATTCCATCATAACTCCAGTAGATCAAAGGGTACAATCCCAAGAGTGAAAAGGAAAATTGCATATTGGGTAATGGGTTAATTTCTGGAATATGTAAACAATTCCTACAACACAGTAACAACAAACTAACTCAATTTAAAAATGTAGGGCCTAGGATTTTCATAACCATTTCTCCAAAGAGGCTATGCAAATGACCCCCACAGGAAAATCTCCTTAATGTTGCTCACTGTGAAGGAATTCAAATAAAAATCACAGCAAAGTATCCCCCTCCAACCTTTGGTTGATTATTAATAAAACAAAGCCAAAATTAAAGCCCAAAGAAAATAACGATTTTTGGTGAGGATGTAGAGAAATCAGAATTCTGGTATCCTCTTGGGAGAACTGTAAAGTTGTGCCGCTGCTATGCAGGCCCAATGTGGTGAGTCCTTAAAACTAAAAACCTAGACCTAAAACTAAAGCTACAGTGTGATTCAGATAGTCCATTTCCAGGACTAAGTAACCAGGACCTGAAACAAGGATCTTAAGGAAATGACTACCCTACTGTCTTCATAGTGATGCTACCTGTCACAGCAGAGGAGGGAGCAACATAGGTTTCACCAGCAGAAAAACAGATGGTGGAGATGTAGCAAGCACACACGGAAGTTATCCAGTTTCCCAAAGGATGCTCTGACACGTGCTGCAGTATAGATGACGTCATGTGTACAGTCAGCCAACCACGAAAGTACCAACGCTGTAAGATGCCATCTCTGTACGGTCACTAGAGTGATCAAGCTCAGGAAGGCTGACATGGTTGCCAAGGCTGCACAGAGGGGAGTTGGTTTAATGGGCAGAGTTTTAGTTTTGCAAGATGAAAATGACATGGGGCTTGTTCCACAACAATACAACGACGCTTAACACTGCTGAGAGATGCATTTTGAAATAACCAAGTTGGTAAATTTAATTGTGTGCATTTTTAATAAAAATATTGAAAGGATGATACAAAATAATTGTAGACTGATAGACTGGGCATTCTTTGATGGAAAGAGGATAAGAAATGGTATGAGAAATGGCTACACATGTCCTCTTTGTTCTGAACAGAGGCCCTCAGATGCAGCCACCAAACAAACCAGGAGAAGGAAGGCCTCACAGGCAAGATAGAGAGGAGGCATCGGCGTGTCGCTCACAAAGCTTTCACAGCCAGTCTGTCACTTGGCTTCCTCAGAACTTCAAAAAGAGCTTCATAACTTAAGTCTGACTTGGCTCTGTGAGAACTGCCATCATGTTGCCGATGGTTAATGCAGTCAGAGTTACTTTTTATGCTAACTAGGTCAAGACTTTCTGGAATAAATATAGCCCCCCTCAAATATGGAAGAGGTCTGTTTCAGGAAGAATCATTTTTAAGTCAGGTTGAATCAAAACTTGAACTCATTTGTAGTCTGAAAACAGTGCTAAGAATGGCTTCTAGGTTACCAAGGGAAGAGATGTATGTTATGAGAGGATGGACAAATTGAAAGACTCAAGCTTACCCACAACCAGTGACCATGTCTGTGATGATTAGCTTTAATTCTCAACACAACACAAGCTAGGGTCACCTGGGAGGAGAATCCCAATAGGGGTTGTCTACTGTTTTAGTTAGAATTTCTACTGCTGTGATAGAGGACCATGATTAAAGGCAACTTGAGGAGAAAAGGGTTTGTTTCAGCTTGAGGGAAGTCAGGGCAGTGTGGTGATATTGTGCTCCCCAAAATATGGTGCACCCTAATAAACTTATCTGGGGTCAGAGAACAGAACAGCCACTAGATACAGATGCCAGAAAATGGTGGCACACACACCTTTAATCCTAGCATTCCAAAGGCAGAGATCCATCTGGATCTCTGTGAGTTCAAAGCCACACTGGAAACAACCAGGCATGGTGATACACGCCTTTAATCCCAAGAAGTGATGGCAGAAAGCAGAAAGGGTATATTAGGTGTGAGGACCAGGAACCAGAGCTGGTTAAGCTTTTAGGCTTTTAGCAGCAGTTCAGCTGAGATCCATTCTGGATGAGGACTCAGAGGCTTCCAGTTGGAGGAAACAGGATCAGCTGAAGGATTAGCGAGATGAGGAAGCTGTGGCTTTTTCTGCTTCTCTGATCGTCCAGCATTCACCCCAATAACTGGCACTGGGTTTGTTTTTTATTAATAAGACCCTTTAAGATTCATGTTACAGGGCAGGAACTCAAACAAGGCGGGAATCTGGAGCTGTGGAGGAGTGCTACTCACCGACTGTGGTCTTCACAGCTTTCTCAGCACATTTTCTTGTTAGCACCCAGGACCACCAACCTAGAGTGGGACCCACACTGAGCTGGGCCCTCCTATACTAACTGTCAATCAATAAGGTTGACCACAGGTTTGCCCACAGGCCAATCTGGTGGAGTCATTTTCTCGGCTGAGGTGACTCTGAAATGACTCCAGCTTGTGTCAAGTTGATGTAAAATGAGCCAGCACATCTAGATTGGGCCGCTCTGTGGGTATGTCTGGGAGGGGTTGTCTGATTCAAGTCAGTCGATGTGGGAAGGCCTGGCCCACTTCCATTTACTCTCTAGGCAGAGGTCCTGAACTAGAAGGGTAGAAAAACTGAGCTCAGCTCAAGGAAGCAGGACAGTGAGTGTGTTCTTTCATTCCTCTCTGCCCTTTACTGTGGATATGATGTGACTACATGTTTCAAGTTCCTGCTTTGACTTTCCCACAATTACGAACACAGCCTGGAATTGTGAGTGGAAATAAGTCATTTCATGTCAAGGGTTTTCATCACAGCAGCAGAAGTGAACCACAGGGCAGAGTCTAATAGTTTATCTCCCAGAGTCCTTGAGTGGAGACTGGGACACAGGTGTTCCTCTTGGTCCCTCTAAAATAGCCTTTGTTTATTGTGAGTCTGCCAACAGGGACCATGGGAGACCTAACACAGTGACTTCTCTAGAACAGGTGGCATTGGGTTCTCAAGTCTGCTCTAGTATCCTAAGAAGCACTAAGAAAGTGATAGGGGACTTGGGGGCCAGGAAGGACCACACTTCTCCTAAGTCAATGCAGCACAGATAATAATGCTGCCACACAATGAAATGGGGACACGGACAACAGAGCTAGATCAGCCTGGGATGATGTCAGGGCTGGGAAGAGGGAGAGCCACAGGCTGACCCACAGCTATTGGGAACGTAAGCCTTTCATACAATTGACTGTGCCTCAGGAATACTTTCTCCTTCTTGGCCTTTGTTTCAAGCCTATGTTGTTTCCTGGGAACGCTGAAAAAAACAAAACAAAACCAAACAAAGCAAAAAAACAAAAACAAAAACAAAAACAACCCAAAGCAGGCGCCATTCATTGGCACTCTGACAGATCCTTCACTGGACCCTGCCATTCTCACGTTGATCCCAGCTCCTTGGTATCGTTTGCTGTGCTTTAAACCTGCGTTTCTGGGGACTTGGGCTTGGCATTTCCCTCTGCTCTTCACCAGTAAGGGCAAGCCATAGCTACATTTCACTCAGAGCCGACCATTTCAGAACCCATCCTGTCCGGTTCTGAATCAGGTCTCTTTCCTCAGCATTGTTTCTCAGGGCTTCCCCATCAGGACTTTGGGCAACCAAGTCTGAACTGCTGTATTCACGCTTCCCTTGACACTACCAGAAAGAGACATGGGCCCTGGGCTTCTGCCCAAACAGGTCACCTTGGACATCACCATCACCCTCATTTTCTGGAGTTCCAAATGCCGGTGAGTCTCAACGTAAATATCCTTGCTCCAAGAGATTGAGTATTGTGAACCAAATGGAGCTGGCTTTTTCTCTTTCTTTCTTTCTCTCTTTCTTCCTTTCTTTTTTTCTTTTTTAATTTTTTTTATTATGTGTTTTAATTTTATACATCAGCCATGGGTTCCCCTGTCTTCCCCCCTTCCCCTCCCACCTTCCCCCCATCCCCTCCCCTCCATTCCCATCTCCTCCAGGACCAAGGCACCCCTGGGGATTCATTTAAACCTGGTGGATTCAGTACAGGCAGGTCCAGTCCCCTCCTTCCAGGCTGAGCAAAGTGTCCCTGTGTAAGCCCAAGGTTCCAAACAGCCAGCTCATGCACTGAGGACAGGTCCTGGTCCCACAGCCTGGATGCCTCCCAAACAGTTCAAGCTATTCAATTGTCTCACTTATCCAGAGGGTCTGATCCAGCTGGGGGCTCCACAGCCTTTGGTTCATAATTCACGTGCTTCCGTTCGTCTGGCTATTTGTCCCTGTGCTTTTTGCACCCTCCAGACCCTTCCTTCCTTCCTTCCTTCCTTCCTTCCTTCCTTCCTTCCTTCCTTCCTTTCTTTCTTTCTTTCTTTCTTTCTTTCTCTTTCCTTCCTTCCTTCCTTCCTTCCTTCCTTTCTTTTTTCTTTTATATGCATCCATTCCTCATTTGAGAAAATTTGGTTGGTGTGTGTGTGTGTGTGTGTGTGTGTGTGTGTGTGTGTGCATGTGCAGAGGCTGGAGGACATCTCTGTGGTGTGTCATCTTGTCGTCTCCAGGAGCACTGTCTACACTTGTTGAGACAGGGTCTCTCCTTGGCCTGGAGCTCACCAATTAGACTAGACTATCTGTCCAATAAGCCCTAGAGAGCTTCCTGTCTCTGGCCTTCCAGGCTAGGTTACAAATGGGATTGCCATCTCCATAAATCTGAGGAAGCAACATGTCTATCCCAAGTCTAAGCCACCAGTTCTCTATTTTCTCCCTGAGTTGTAAGCTTTGGCAGAGAAAGCCCTGAGAATACTCACTCTAGCACCAGGCCCTGTATACTTCCTGTGTGTGATTTTTGTGAGGTCTACTCAATGGTTACACTAATTATTTTCCTGTTGCTGGGACCTAATACCTGTCAAGAAGCAACTTAAAGCTGATTTGGGCTCACAGTTAGGGGGCCACAGTCTGCAGCGGCGGGAAGTCATGGGAGCAGAACCAGAGTAATTGCAGTGGCAGGTGTGTAAGGCATGCTGACACTCAGCCATTTTCTCCTCTATGCCCCTTCTTAAGTCCCACACCCAAGCCACGCTGCATTCAAGGTGGGGCTCCACACCTCAGACAATCCTCTCTGGAAATACCCTCAAAAACATGCCCAAAGGTGTGTTTCATGAATGTCCTGGGTATTACTGAACATATTACATTGACCATTGAAGTGAATTGTCTCTAGGATACAGCAGGTTTTAGAAAGTAGTGCATTCCTTAGAACAGGTCTGTTTTGGTGCAAATTCTAAATGGGAAGTGCCGAGAGCTGGTTATGTCTTTCCTCCACAAGGCAGGGCTTAGGTGGTGACAAAGAAGGTCCTGTGGCATTCTAACCTCTGAAAGTGCACGCTCTGCTCACGCCTTGAATGTGACCACTCCGTTCAGTCAGCCATGGGTCTGCATAAGGTGCTGGGGTAGCAGCCACAAGGATGTCCCCTTGCTGCTGTCCGCAGTGACTTTACCTCTGGGAGTGAAATCACAAGTGCCACAAGCTTTGCACACGTGACTTCCGAGAAGGCACATGGATGTGTCCAGGGTCCTCTTCTTTGGGGTGGGGGGGGTTGTGTCATATTTGGGCACTGTCTAAAGGTCCACTTCTTTGGGTGTGTGTGTGTCATATTTGGGCACCGTCTAAGCAACTCAGCCTCTCTAATATCCCTTCATTTTCTTACACAGAGCAATTCTGGATTTGAAGCCACACATCTGTTACGACAGTGTTACATCTGTCACATTCAGTAACTATGGAAGCTGAGGGTCCATCTCTTTCAGGACATTTTCTACCAGCTCTAAACTGCTCCCCACCCCCGTGCCTTGTTATATTTCTGTAATTTTATCTTTTTGGCGCTGCTCGAACCATTTTGTCCTGTTTCTATTTTTGGCGTGTGCCCCCTAAAATACCTCCAGGTGCTTCCACCTGGGAAAGCATAATGAATAGTTATCTGCAGAAGTTCTGGACACCTCCGGAAGCCTCAGCAAGCAAGGACTGGATAAACAAAGCCTCAGCTTCCTATTAATTATACTCAGATATTTGACTCATCCAGGAGGGGAACAAAATTAATTAGAATAAAAATTAAAAGTAAAATTAGGCAGGAGAAGATAAGGCAGTAAAATCATGCAAACGTAACATAATTATGAGTTGTAATTATGAGGTGGAGTCGACTGGTCGAGTGTGTGGGGGTGATACACACAGGAAGCAATTGCAGGGAATGAGAAACCAGGTGAGCTTAGTATTGACAGTTACGGCTCATGTAAAGGGAATAAGCCGTACTCTGTGAGAGACGGTGTCCGGCCAATTTAGTCCACCACCCGGCTTTGCCGATTGGTTCTTCTTGCTTTGCCATGGAGTCAGCCCACAGTTGTCAAATCCCCCTTCTTACTAAACTGTCTTGTTTTCTTTGAAGTGATACCTTCCCATATTTAAAGCTGATGGGGAAACAGGTTCAGAAGGAGAAGCATCCTTGAGGGGCGAGAGAATCTTCTAAGACGTTGTGACAGTTGGGACGTGACATAGGGCTAGGCTTACACATTTGAACACATAGTCCCCAGCTGGTGGGGCTGTTTAAGAAGTTGGAAGACAGTCAAGAAGTGGGTCATGATGGAGGAAGTGGGTTGCTGGGTATTGGGCTTTATAGGTTATAGGTTAGCCCCAGTTCCCTTTGCTTCCTCCCCCACTGAGATGTGAACAGGCATCTGAATTCTCCCACCATAATACAGCTTCCCACTGCCATGCTTTCTCTGTTGTGATGGACTCTGTCCCCCCAAACGGCAAGTCAGACTAAATCCTTCTTGTCAGGTATTGGCCACAGTGATGAGAAAAGTCATGGATACAGGTCAGTTGGCAGGGGACCTTCTAGCAGCCTAAACCAAGAAAAAAGAATAACGCAGAACAACTTAAGATTCAGGAAATCTCTTGGATAAAGTGCCTGTGGCCTAATTTCAGGTCCCCAGAGGTTACATAAAAGTGATGGGAGCAGAGACAGACGGATCCTAGGGGCTGTTGGCCAGTCAGTCCCGTTGATGTGGGGATCTTAAAGTGCAGTCAGAGACCCTGTCTCAAAATAAGGTCAAGAGGGACTGCAGGAAGGTATCTTACCAGGGCCTCTGCATCTCAGGGCCAGCCTTGTCTGACCACGTGTGGACGTGCAGCCTTCCACCAATCTCTAAAAGCCTTTTAAAATAATGGGAAGACATCAGTCATTAGTGTGACTTCAGTCTGTCATTTCTGGGAGCATCTGTTTTGTGGGAGACCTGGTGAGCGACTGGCGAGGTAAGAGCCAGACTTCTTGGTCCCATGGTTATACTCTCATCCATCACACTATCACTCACCACCGCTCTCATCACAGAAGTTGCCGTCTTTATTTCTCTGAGTACTTAGAATGTAAGTTCTCGGCATCTGTGTCCACAGCACCACTCTGTTCTAAGGGTCACGTGGCCAGTCCCCGATGGCATCCTTATGGCATGAAGCACTAATGGCCTGAGTGTGCAAACCTGGAAAAGCGTGAGAGAAGAAAGTCATCAAATCAGTCCCTTGAGGTGTTGACACCCAGTCAGTTCTTTGCAGTCACCACAAATGAAAGACAAACTTCCCACCCTATTTCAAAGAAGGGCAAAAGCACCTGCCCCAAGCCTTCCAACTGAGATCAAGTGGTAGCTGAAGTGGTAGCCTGCTGACTTCCTCCCCTTATCTGCACGGTGTTCCACAAGTTAGATACCATAAAGAAATGTAAAAGGTCACTGGTCACCTAAAAGTCCAATTCCCTGGCTATGCCTCAGTGCCACTGGCCACACAGGAAAAGAGGGTGTTATGAAAGGATTTTCAGGGCAGAGTCTTTGCCTTCTGGTGCATACCACTGGTGAGTCTATCAGGCTCCTCTGGCTAGTTCCATAACCATAGTCACACAGACAGTTGTGTACTAGGTCACAAAGCAAAACTAAAAGACATGAACCATAGAAAGGGAAGGTGAGGGATTGGGGGAGCAAAAGGGAGTGGGCTGTATATGAAAGGAGGTGGAGCCAGCATGATCAAACTGTATTATATATGGGGATGAAAATGTCAAAGAGCAAATTTAATTAATAAAAAACGATGCTCAATAAAAGATGAAAGTTTGAAAAAGTGCTACACACGCACAAATACATAGTATATTTTATGACGTAAGAGATTTTATGAGGACATAAATCTGTGTGTGTAGATGACAACACGTTTCGCCTGCTGCTTTAAACAAATCCACAGCTCAGGAAAGTACTCTAGATTTAATTTTTACACTCATATGCAAACTCCTAAGAGGAACATATATTTCTTTTAAAACAAGAGAGTTCCTTTACACTAGTCTGCCTCCCTAGGCTCTAGGCCATACTTTGTGCCCAGTGACAAGAATAATGCTTAAGCTATTAGCCCCATAAATCCCTTAGGGGACAAGATGTGAGTGGCCTGAAAGATAAATCGAGTGGAATTGAGCAAATTAGGACTGTGGCTGTTGTTGCCTTTATTTATTAACTGCTGTAACTCTGTCCTAACCTCGTGCGCGGCGCTTAATCCATTACGCAGCTCTGCAGTTCTTCAAGGGTTTTAGTTGACTTACTTCTCCCACACAGGCAGGTGGAAGATGCTCTGGGGAGTCGAGGTCACAAGCCACTGTGGTTCTTATTACAGGGATGTCACCCTCCCCCAGACAAGAGCTGTAAGCAATAGCTGGGTCATAACATACACAGGTAAAGTCACTTAAAAGAGACCAGTTTTTAGGTGTGCTGGCCCAGTTGCAGTAGTTTTGTCCAAACTCTGCGCCTTTGGAAAACAGTGTCTGTCTGCATTGCTGGGGCCAGGCATCCCTGTAATTAACAGAGGAGATGGCAGGATGCACTATCCAGGGAAGCTCCTCCCAGGGCCAGAGCCAGTCACATTTTCAATGGTCTTTCCCACTGACCTGGCCACAGCCTTCCAGGAGATGGAGGAAGGGGATAAGACTCAATGAACAGGTTGGAGACACCATTTCTACCCAGAATTTTGCCCATGCTTCCACCCTCCCCGCTAGCACAATGCCATGGTGACCTTTCTCATCCCTAGCTGGCTTTCTCCATGCATCTTCCTGTATTAGTAACTTCCTGCCATGGTTGGGTCGTCTGACTTCTGATTTCAGAGAATTTTATTATTTAAGTTATTTGGGTCCTAGTGAAGCACATGTAATTTGTAAACTACTACCATAGCTGTTTTGCTGTATGCCAAGTCAGAGCAGCATGTGGTGGTATTGTGTTCCCCAAAATATTGTGCACCCTAATAAATTTATCTGGGGTCAGAGAACAGACAGCCACTAGATACAGAGCCAAAAATGGTGGCTAGAAAATGGGTTAGAGCAAGCCATAGCAGAAGCCGTGTAGTGGTGGCACACACCTTTAATCCCAGGGAGTGGGGGCAGAAAGAGAAAGATTATATAAAGCGTGAGGACCAGAAACTAGAAACATTAGGCTGGTTAAGCATTCAGGCTTTCGAGCAGCAGTTCAGCTGAGAGCCATTGGGATGAGGACACAGAAGCTTGCAGTCTGAGGAAACAGGATCAGCTGAGGAACTGGCGAGATGAGGTGGCTGTGGCCTGTTCTGCTTCTCTGATCTTCCAGTATTCACCTCAATACCTGGCTCTGAGTTTGATCATATTAATAAGACTCCTTAAGATTCGTGCTGCAGTGGTACTAAGCACGTTCGTTACTACTCTGTGTGGATAAGTGATAATTCTCTTCCGGTCTCTGCTCAGCAAGAGGTGCCCAGCAGTCATGACTCTGTTTTCTGCTTCAGAAACTTTACCTGTTCTACATACCGCACCTAATGGCCAAAGAGCATCCATTGCTTTGTCTCTGGCTCCTAGCACGTAGTGCAAGGTTTTCAAAGCTCATCTGCATGGTGCCCATGGTAGATTTTCCCACCTTGGTGGGGCTGACTGATACTTGCTTGGCTGTGCTGGGAAGGGAAGAAAGAGATGAACGCCATCCCCTTCCAGGGACCATGTAAGGCATCTGAATGTCATTGTATCCGCTCCCTCCGAGGCAAAGGCACAATTGGTGGTCTCTCATACAGAGGCAGATGAAAGACAAGAGGTAAGGAGAAGGCTGTTCCTGGGAGCTAACATGGAAAATTCCTCAAGCTGCTTATAACATATCCAAGAACTGGCCTTTCACAACTAGATTAAAAATAAACCAGTCCTGCTCTGTCAGTGGAAGATGAAGATCCCAGGCTGCTTGCAACCACTTGTCACGTTAAAGGTGAACCAACAGCAGGCGCTTTAAACTGGCCATAAAGCAAAAGGCTCAACTGGTGACAGGAAATTAGCTGGTCCCTCCTGGCCCAAAGCCAACAGAAATAAAGAGAAATACTCTCGGCTATTGGCTTCCAGGCCACACAGCTAAAGGGCATGCTGATAACAACAAACATAGTTCAGTTATTGTTTCTCCTTAGCTTGAACACAGCCTGAGTGCTTTGAAAGCCCTCCCGGCTGACTGCAGGGCTAAACCAACAATACCACAGGTGAGATATTCGCTCCTTGCTTGGTTTGAAGGCTAGAGAGATACTTTTGTGCTCGAGGCCCAGGTCACACCCAGGTGTGATTTTATTCCCCCTTAAAAAGGTGTGTCTGGGTGGAGAGATGGCTCAGAGTCTTAGGGCATCGGCTGCTCTTCCGGAGGACCCAGATTTGATTCCCAGCACCCACATGGTGGGTCACAACCATCTGCAACTCCAGTTCCAGGGGATCCAAAGCCTTCTTTGGCCTCTTTGGGCGCTGCATGCACATGGTGTACAGACATACATTCAGGCGAAACACCAATGAACATGAATTAATAATAATGGTGATGATGATGATGATGATGGTGACGATGATAATAAACTACAAGGAACCAGACTCCAGGTGTAACCGGTTTGTTCCTGTGTCCTCATGTGCATGCCTGTGTCTCCAGCTCTCATAGTTCAGTCTTTCTCTTCCTAGTTCCCTTCTGGAAAGTTCTCTAACTTGCCTAATTGACTTTATCTCTCTCTCTGTTATAGATTAATAAGTCTTAATAACATTATTTTATTTGTCCTACTATGACAAAAATTATTTTGAAATGTGTCTGATACCAATAGCCACGAACAAGGTGGTTTACACTATTTTTGTGTAGTCTTAGAATCTGGCATACATTTATGATTATAGCATGTCTCCATTTGCATCAATCTTCATTATAAATGTTTAATATTTTGAGTTCATAACATTTAGCTGCAAAATAGATTCACAGATACAAGACTGTTAAAAAATATTCCAAGTTTTCTGCTACAGTCTGGAGAGAAGGCTCAGTTATCAAGAGAGCATACTGCCTTTGCAGAGGGTCCCACTTCATTTTCCAGCATCCACAGTGGGTGGCTCACATCTGCCTAAAACTCCAGCTGCAGGAGGGCCAATGCCCCCTCTGACCTCTGCAGGCACAGCACACGTGTGTGTGTGTGTGTGTGTGTGTGTGTGTGTGTGTGTGTGTGTGTGTGTGTGTGCTTGCACACCACCCTCCTCCACACACACGGAGGAGGGTAATTGAAAAATAAATCTTGTTTTTTTAAGTTTTCTATTATTTGGATCAAGTGCCCATTTTTATTCCTTCCTGGGTTGCTATCTTATTTCTAAGTGTCCCCATAGTTTATGTGTAAAAGCCTCAAGAGAGATGCTACCATCCCTCAGACTGTGTTCTACAGAACCCAAGTCTTCTGGGAAGCCAAGCCACGCTACTACAGGTGTAGAAATCTCGACAATTTTCCCATTAGTCCAGCCACTGCATCCGCCCAGCCTCCTGTTGCCAACTCCAGCAGCACACTGCCGTGGGTTCCATCTTACTCCATAGATCCCTAACAGTGTGTACAGGAGGCCATGCAATCCTTAGTCAACATGCAGAGGGAACACTACACCAGCTCCTGGTTCCCTAGCCAGGTCAGGATGGGGACCTGCTTGATGATGTCTGCTGATTGCCTTTTACGTGGTCTCACATCCTCACTCTCCTATTGCAATTTCTTTGATCATTTCCTAGGTAGCTGTGTTGTTTTGCAACATCAGAAGAACCTGCCTGTTGAAGAAAGATATTTCATGGTTCAAGGTTTAGAAACTGCCACACTAAATGGGAGCAGGTAAGTTTCCTGGCTGGAAGGCTTCAAAGGCCATTTCATGAGGGACTTTGAGAATCTCCAGGGACTAGAAATGGGCAGCCCATCCAAAGTTGTTTGACAACACTGAAATTGGTGTACACCCACCCACAAGCAAACACACAGGGGCATCCTTCTCGGAACACAGCACAAGAGCAGGTGGACAGTGGCCATTGGGAGGCAGTTCAGTTCTAGTGAACAGGAGAAGTGAGCGTAAGAGAGGAGATGTGGATTGTTTTCCCTTGGTCCTGTGAGGATCACGAAGGCAGGCAGTGCAAACTAGGGTGTGGGTCCACCCAGTCCTCTATCTGCTCTTACCTTCAACTCTCCAGGCCCCAGAACAGTGATTTTTTTCTTATGTAGTGTGTTAGTTACTTTTCTTGTTCTCTGACAGGAGCAACTGTAAGAGGGAAATGTTTAGTTTGGTCATGGTGTGAGGGGTTCAGCCTATCATGGTGGGAAGGCATAACGGCAGGGGTGTGATGCAGCTGCTCACTTTGCACCTGCGGTCGGGAAGCAGCGAGATGGAGGCTGGTGCTCAGCTTTTCTCCTTTTAATTCAGTCAGAGACTCCAGCTATGGAATGGTGTCACATTCTCTAGGCGATTCTTTCCGCCTCCCTCACTGGAATCTAGAAACTTCCTCATAGGCACGCTCAGAAGTTTGTCTCCTAAATGACCCCAGATCCTGTCAAGTTGACAGCTGAAGTTAGTATTACAAGCACGCTCTTTCTACACAGTCACACCTGGTCTGGAACCCACTGTGTAACCCAGGCTGGCCTCAGATTCAGTGTCCTTTCTGCCCCAGTCTCTTGTGTGCTGGGACTACATGTGTTTGCTATCATGCCTGGATTCATTTCTAAATGGTTATTAAAATATCACTTCTATTTTGAGAGGGAACATTAATCGTTATTTTTAAAATATCTGAGAGGTCGTCTATCATTGTCACTTGCTTTTCTGGAACACTTATCATTTTGTAAAGGAAACATAATTGATTTTTTAAAAAATTGGTAACTCTTTAAAGTAATTTGTCAAAAAAAAATTGAAACCCCGTGGGGGGAAAAAATCAAAAAATTTCCTACTCATTCCAGAATGCTTACAAGACAGGTAGATTATCAGTGCACCCCACAGGTTGTGACAGACTGCCTCTAAGTTGCCAGGCATTACCGCCTCCTGCCATACAGGGGCCTGTGTAATTAACCTCCTCGGCCTGCATGTGGGTGGCAAATGTGCTGTGTTGGACCCAGTTGAATATGGCACACCATGTCTATAATTATGTGAGCCAGCTGCCATACTTTCCCTTCACTCCTTACCCTCCTGCTGCAGGTGAATTAGAGGCCAATTAGAAAGACCCATGTCACCAGGAGCCAGAGATGTCTCTAGTCTGACAGCCAACATCTAGAGAAAACCTGAATCTTGCCAGCAGCTCCACGAGTATAGAGACTGGCCTCCCCCAGTCAGGTCTCAAATGAGACCCCACCCTGCCCCTGCCCTGAATGCTAACTCTAGAAATACTGATTCAAGAGCTGCAGCTTATCCAGCTCTGGACTCCCAATCTTAGGAAACCTGAAAGATAAATTTGTACCCAGTTTAAGTCTAAGTTAGGGGTTTAATGTTGTGAAGAGACATCATGACTATGGCAACCCTTATAAGGAAAACATTTAATTGGGGTGGCTTGATTACAGTTTCAGAGGTTCAGTCCATTATCATCATGATGGGGAGCATGGCAGCATGCAGGCAGATGTGGTGCTGGAGCTGAGAGGCCTACATCTTGCAGGCAACAGGAAGTAGACTGACAGTCACACTGAGGGAAGCTTGAGCAAAAGAGACCTCAGAGCCCACCCCCACAGTGGCACACTTCCTCCATCAGGGCCACAGCTCCTAATAGGCCACTCCCTTTGGGGACCATTTTCTTTCAAACACCACAGCCACTAACTATAATGATTTGCTGAGCAGCTGTTACCACCAAAGGCACAGATTTGGTCTTTGTGTAAGCAAGTGTATATGCAGCCATGGCTGGTCTCTGAAGGAAACACATGCTTCATAGATGGATCTTTCTTTTCTCTTCACCCAGAAATTTCAGAATTCCAGTCATAGTAACCTGTGTATCAGAGGTTCTCAATACTGTTTCTACATTATAGATCATTTTTATAAATAAACAAATTAATAAATAAATATGTGTTTGTCTTCAGGTCTTAGCTTCCAGAGCTTATAGGCCTCACTCTATGTGATGGCATTGATAAACACTAGCTCAAGGCACAGCTAGAGTTCTAGGTTCCTCAGACTGTAACAACCATGACTGTCTTCATCAGCATCCATGACTACTGACTCCCCAGCCACAACAAGACAGAATCTGTTGTTCCACCACGCCTGGCTCTGTTCCCAGTGTGGCCTTCCAGACGGGATCTCTGCCTTCCGAGTGATAGGATTAAAGGTGTGTGCTACCACTGCCTGACCTCTGTGTTTACTATAGTGGCTGGGTTTTTCCTCTGATCCTCAGATAAACTTTAACGGGGGTACACAGATAAAATATCACCACACTCTATATGACATATTTTTAAAACTTTTCTTTTGCATGTGTATATATGTGTGTGTGAACCTGGGCGTTGGTGGAAGTAGAAGGAAGCCTGTGGGTGTCTTGCATTAATCCTCTGAGAAAGGGTCTCTCACTGAAACTAGAGATAGGCTGGAGGCCA
Source organism: Onychomys torridus (assembly GCF_903995425.1). Classification (NCBI taxonomy): domain Eukaryota; kingdom Metazoa; phylum Chordata; class Mammalia; order Rodentia; family Cricetidae; genus Onychomys; species Onychomys torridus. The sequence goes on from NC_050454.1 coordinate 72,366,048, forward strand.
GAGAGCTCCAGGAACTTCCTGTTTCCTTCCCACACAGTGGGGATCCCAACCCAGTGCCTATGCTTCCGCAGCCAGTGCTCTTCTTACCCCCTGAGCCATCTCTCCAGCCCCATCGCACATTTCCCATATCCACTCACATGTCATAGGCGTCTCGGTTTTCCATGTCTGAGCTACTGTGCAATGAACAGCAATGCAAGTGTCTGTGTTGTGGATTCATCTCCGTTTCTGTCCACCTGGAAACAGGATCTATTGCAGTTTTGTTTTTAGTTTGTTAAAGAATCTCTATCCTTCCCTTTAAAAATATTTTATTTTGTTTTATTTTATGTGTATGGGTGCTTTGCTTGCATTTATGTCTGTGCACCACATGTGAGTGTGGTGCCCCACGAGGCTACAAGAGAGCATTGGATCCCCTGGAATTGGCGTGACAATGATTTTGAGCTGCCGTGTGGGTGCTGGGAACAAAACCCCAGTCCTCTGGAAGAGCAGCCAGTGCTCTTCACCACCGAGTTATTTCTTCAATCCCTCTATCCTTAAAGAAAGATTATTTTTTTGATTATTTTAAAAGTATGTGTATATGTGTATGAGCTTGTGGCTATGTGCATATGAGTACATGTGCCTATGAAGCCAAGGGGTATCAGATCCTTTTGGAACTGGAGTTACAGAGGGTTATGACTACCCATCATGGGTGCTGGGAACTGAACTCAAGTCCTCTGTAAAGCTGTGTGTGCTGTTAGCCATCTCTCCAGTCTCCGATTTTAATGTTATTAGTTAATTAATTTTTATTTATGTGTATGTGAACCACATGTGTGCCCGGTACCCATGAAAGCCAGAAGACATCAGATGTCCTGGAACTAGAGTTCCAAGAAGTTGTGATCTGGGAACTGAACATGAGTCCTCTGTCTTTGCTGCTGAGTCGTAGCTCCAGACCCCTCTAGCCTTTTACTAGTCATGCTTATGCTGACTTAATTTTCACCAGCATTGCATGGGAGTCCCCTTTCTCCTCATCTTCATAGTATTGGTTATTTTTTAATCTTCTTAATGGTCTAACTGTGGTGACATCATCCCTTACTGTGATTTTACTTGAATCTCCCTGACAATTGGCAGCTTTGAACACTTGATATATTTGTTGCCATTTGTCTATCGGCTTTTGAGAAGTGTGTTCGGATCACTGGCTCAAGTTGCCACACTGATTATTTTTGATGCTCAGCTTTTTGAGTCCTTTATCTATTATGTATGGGAATCCATCTTCAGAGCAATGACTTGCAAATGCCTTTCCCGGCTCTGCAGGATGTCTCTTTGCGCTGTTGACTGATTCTTCTGCTTTCTAAAAGCTCGTGTTTGATGTAATCCCATTTATTTGTTTTATAGTAATTCCATGGCGTCGGGATTTTTGTTTTGGTCTTTGGTATGTTTGAGTTGACATGTGTGTGGTAGGAGGTTAGCACGTGATTTCATACTTTGGCATGTACACATCTGAAACCAGCAAGCACCATATACTAAAGAGATGGCCCCTTCTTCGTGATTGGAGTTTTTTCTTTTCTTTTTTTTTTTTTTTTTTTTTTTTGTCAAAGATCAGTTTTCTGTGTAAGCACAGAACTTCTGAGTTCTCTGTTTTGACAGGAGCCTGCGTGTCCTCTTTCATGCCCCTCTATCACACATCAGTGGTTGTAATATAGTTTTAGGCATGTTTTGGAGTCAGGCATTGTGATGCTTCTACTGGGTCTTTCATGGTTCCCTGTGAATTTTAGGATCACTTCCCCCCAACCTATTTCTGTGAAGAAAGTCATTAGTATTTTGAAGGCTTTCTTTAGAATGATTTTTCATTCTGTGAGAGTTGATTTACTTAGATGAGAAAATGCGTCCCTAAGTTAGCCTGACTGGGTGCACATAAATACGGTTTGCTAGACTATGTAAGAGCCGGTGGCAGGAAGCCCCAGCATCGTCCTCTCACGCCATGGTTCAGCCTGCAGCTGCTTCCCCGAAAGAAACAGGTTCTCCTCACTGCACACAGCACGTACGGATCCGATTCTAGAGTGGAGAGGGCACTCGTCATCCAGATCACACTGTTAGATAACCGACCCAGCACCCATGTGTCTTAGCACATAGAACAGATCCCACAGGTGTTTGGTGAGTGTCTCCGCGTGTTAGGGTATGACCGAGGGCATGGTTACAGGAGGTATCTATTTGGCGCATGCCTGTGGACACTGAGGCCAATCCAGTGGTGCTGGTATTGGGAGGGAGGGCTTCATGCTGCGTTGTAACATGGCTCACAGGCAAGTGCTCAGGTGAAAGTCCAAGACAATGCTACCTAAGTCCCAGAGCTTTGCTTTGTACAACAGTAGCACTTCTTTGAGATGGTTCCTCAAGATGCTCAGTAGTTAGATTTCTCCAAAAGATTCATGCCAGGGATTTGATCCGTACTAGGTGACCGAGAAGCTGAGCTTGTGGGGAAATGGGAAGAAAGTGTAAAATTTGTAACAAATGTCATATTTCCTGTCATTGCCACAATGGCTGTTTTGAAAATTACAAAAACAAAACAAAACAAACAAACAAACAAAACCAAAACCCAACAAACATTAAAAACCCTATGGTTCACTTTGGCTGTCCTTCGACTTAGAACACCTAGGAGACTGTAGGGTGCACTACTGGGTATGTCTGTGAGGGAAACTGTAGAGAGGATTACCTGAGTTATGAAGACCCACTCTGATGTGGGTGGCACCCTCCAATGGATCAGGCCAGGAAGATGGATTGACTAAAAAGGGTAAAAGGAGGAAGCTGGCATGGAAGCCAGCATCCCATTGTCTTCCCGCTTGGCATGGAAGCCAGCATCCCATTGTTTTCCCGCTTGGCATGGAGTGAGCATTCCCATTGTCTTCCCGCTTGGCATGGAGTGAGCATCCTGAAGCGAGCATCCCAATGTTTTCCCGCTTGGCATGGAAGCCAGCATCCCAATGTTTTCCTGCTTGGTATGGAAGCCAGCATCCCATTGTCTTCCTGCTTGGCATGGAAGCCAGCATCCCATTGTCTTCCTGCTTGGCATGGAAGCCAGCATCCCATTGTTTTCCCGCTTGGCATGGAGTGAGCATCCTGAAGCGAGCATCCCAATGATGTTTTCCTGCTTGGCATGGAAGCCAGCATCCCACTGTCTTCCTGCTTGACTACCACAGGAGCTGTCCTGTCCCACCACAAGTTCTCCAGTGTGGCAGATGGATGGATGCTTCCACAACTGGGAGCCAACGTAAGTCCTGCCTCTCATTAGTTGCTCCTGCAGGTGTTTTTGGCTACACTGATGAAAACCAACCAGCCATTCTTGTAGAGATTACCATAAAGAAATGAACACACATCACTTGACTAAAAGCATTGCTTAATTGGTGCCCCTCAACTGTTGTTGTTGTTGTTGTTTTAAACACAAAGACACTAAAATAGTTAACTTTGTTTAAAACTTACATGAGCTACAAAACATGGCTGAAGAGCATTTTATTATATCTGTTGTAAATTCAAGGAAGCATCCATATTATTGATATACAGGCCAGATATATGGACAATATGACAGTAAGCAGGAGTATTGACTTTTGGTGAAGTATCCAACCAACAAAGGAACTTCATGAGGAGAATGATCAATTGGAGCTGACTTTCCTGGGGATTTAATCTATTTATCTACTAGTTGACTCTACACACAACTATGGAGTGTTCTGTGTCTCCCAAGGATTGGAAATAAGGAAGAAAGCATGGTAGATGCGTTCCCCAAGACACAGTTTTAAATTTTATGAAATGGAAATTTTATTTTGGAAAGAATGTCTGAGATTGTGTAGTATGCCATACGCTCTCAGAGCAGTAGAGAAATTTAGAGTTAGCATGTCTAATAACTGTGGGGCAGGAAGTCACCAGGCCAGGTATGGGAAGGAGGGTCAGAATCCAGGCACCCCAAACTCTACTCTACAATATCTGTAACTCCCCAACTCAATGGCTGCATTTACAGAGGAAAATCTCAAACATATATTGAAGAAAGATATACAGAAAATTCTTGTTTTACAGACAAAATGTGTCTTCACACATTGGGAATGACTTCACCAGTATTTATTTGGTCAAAAGAGTACTCACGACAATTGTAGAAAAAGACAAGGCCTGTGGAATGTCTCGCTGTGGACTGCCTTTCTGTGTTATTAGCAACAACAACAGCTAATGTTTCTTGATGACTTATCATGTGCCAGGCACTGTGAGATTTGTGGGGCAGGAGAAGGTGCCTACTTCAACATCACTTGGTCTTTGTAAACCTGGAGTCATTGTCCTCCTCTTGTTTCAAAGGCAGGGACACTGAGGTACAGGGTTTCAGAACCCTGCCTGTGGTCTTGGATCTGAATCTTCTGAGAGGTAGATCCAGGGTTCTAATTGGAGAGTGGACTTGGATTCTCTAGTCATCATTGGATGTGAATACCCAGGTAGAAGAAGGCCAGCTGTCCTTACCAGTTCCCTGGGTGTCCTCCAGGCAATCTCCCTAGAATGCAACATTTATTCCTGTGGGACAAAGAGTAGGAATGTGTGTCTCCAAGTTTCCCACCTCACCAAAACCACCTGATACAATGCTGCTGTTGAAGGGACTTTTGTGGGGGTGAGGAATCATTACAGTTTTCCAGCTACATTATGACCAGCCTGCCAGAAGCCACTGAGAACTACACCCCGATGGCCACACAATATTGACACAGTGACACAGTGAGTGAGGCCTTTAGCAGGAACCCTGTTGGGAGCATCCTAGTTGAACAATGATGCTCTCTGTCCAAAAATATCACCCAGACTGTTTGCTTAGCAATCAAGCAATCACTTGTTCTGAGTGCCGTGTTTCCCTCAGGCATCAGGAGCTGTCAGCCACATGTTGTAGCCATGCTTGTGAGCTTGTAGCAGCTGTGGTGAAAAAAAAAAAAAAAAACAGGCAGAGGCGGTTGTTAAAGAATCCACACAGACTCATTGCAGCTCCAGACATCTGACAAGCTGGCTTTTGAGGGGTGATTTCGGGGCTCTAGCTGGCAGTGAGTGGAGAGGAGTCAGATTATCTCTGGGGATGAGAAGCTTGGGTTGATATTCTCTGTAGGGAGGATACCAGCTTGATGTCTAATTTTGGTGTTTCAGACCACATTGGTGCATCTCATAGGATCATTTAGGTAAAATTGATTATGATCGATTGGTTCCAGTTCTGGCTTTTTGTTGAGAGTTGCTGCCTCCGTCCATAACAGCACTGAGATAAACATACCAGGAAGGCATTTGAGGCTAGAGCCTGGGCTGATTCTGTCCATAGTTCCTGCTCCTTAATTAGTTCGGTTATGTCAAGACAGTAATGACGCTGCAGAGCCACCAAGAGGGGCACACTGTGAGTGCTGGCATTATGTGTATGCATCTAGCATATACTTACTTGACTTGCTACATTTTATGAAGTAAAAAACATTGCTGAGCCAGATGGGATCAAGCGCATGCCTCTGTGATCTCAGCACTCCAGGGGCAGATGCAGGAAGATGGAGAATATAATGCCAGCCTGGGGTTCATATAGCAAGACAGACAAACAGATAACCCAGGGGCTAGTGATGTAGCTCATTCATGGATGTAGTTCATATAGTGGTATGGTTCAGTTGTGCCTAGCATCTACAACTAGATGCTAGGTCCCTAACATCACAAAAATTAAAGAAAAGTTTTAAAAGTAAAGTCTTATTTATGGCATGGGCAATAAGCAGCCCTTTAAGAAGATGTAGATTTGGGGAAAATAGACTTCTTTTCCTTCTAAACTTTGCAAAATAAGCTTTAAAATGTTAAACAGGAAATTTGTGAGAAATAGAAGGGCCGTTTTCTTCCTCTGTGAATGAGTGGGGCTGTGGCCATATCTAAGGATGTTCCAGGTCTAATTCTGGGACTCCAAGAGAGTCACAGCGTGGGACTTGCAAGTCTTTCTATGGAAGCAGGGTATTTTTCTTGTCTCTGGGCCATCATGGCATCATACCAACTTCCACACTTTACAGGTGCATGCATGGGCATACACATATAATATATGCCACAGATACATATATGTACATTGAACACATGCAACACATGCTCAAATGTGCGCATATAGCATATGTGTACATACATATGCACAGGTACACACGATGTATGTAGTACATACACAGACAGCATATACAAGATACACACATATGCATGCACACATAATATATACAACATAACATGAACCCCTACTCCTTCTAACCACCCCGTTGCTCTCTACAGTTCCACCAGAGAGGCTCAGCCCCTCACAGGATCCCCCAGCATCAGAAAGCAGCTAGTACCAGCAGGAGCCATGGGAAAACATGTGACCACAGGCCTGGACACAGGACAGACCCTCCTAAAGACAAGCTGCCAGTGGTTTACCATATGGGCCCATGTGCCCACTCAGTGGGAAAACATGGTGGTGAGCTTCCTAGGGATCTGTAATAACATTCATTCCCACTGGAGCTGTGAGCTAACTGAAGAGCAGGCATGACAACCAGACAGATGGACACCAGAAGGTCCGCTCTGCTGCTCATCAAAGGGCAGTCCCTGGATGTGTCTGCCACCTCTGCTTGTCCCTGCTGCCATCTGTTCTGGGGCATCCCAGGAGGGTAAACTAGGGACTTGAAAACAGACATTTTACCCGGATTTCTGCCTCTCACTGGTCCTTCAAGGAAAGGGAAGAAATCTAATGCCAGCTGTCTACAATATTCTGGTAACTCATTTTCACCCAGCCGTGGAAGATAAGCCATTGGCGGCCATCACCACTGGCGAGACATCACTCCTCAGATAAAGGGTCAGAAAACGGGAACAAAAGGCCAGCATGGTTATTTGAGTGTCGCCTCTAGATTCAGAGGGACAGGGAGGAAGAGCAGACTGCCTGTGTGCCGCCTCATGGTGAATGTCGCCCCAGTCCCTGGCCAGGTAGGGCTCACTCCCCAGCATTACCCATTTTCTCTTGGGGTATCTTCTTGAGACTTCTGGCAGCAAGAGTATATTTTCAGCAAGAAGAAAATATATGGGTCCAAATAATAAAATTTTCAAATTTACTTTGAGCCACACTGAAATCCAGGCTGAGATTTTCCTCCTTCCTTTATTGCTTTGCGTGTTACCTAGCCACATTGCCAGTGTAGCTTATATAAGATCCTGAGATGTGATTAAATGTCAGCAGTAAGATGATCTGGGAATAAAATGTCAACAACCTGAAGTTGAATACCAAGCCTATCTTTTATTAAATTCTGTTTGAGGAGGATAAAGCTAGACCACACTGCTGTGACGATCAAATCAAACCCCAGTGCCTTCAAACAAGGACCCCCAACAAGATGGGCCTCATCTGTGTCCCTGAAGTCCTCACTCCTCTCCCCTACAGCACCAGCTACTGACCTTGACACCAGGCCACTCATTCGTTTACACATTCTCTCTTGTCTTCCCTAACTGGACACACGTTTATTGAGCGTCCAGTGGCTGCTGAGCATAGGCAAAATAGAAAATGATTCAGTTCTGAGCCTTGTTTTTCAAGAAGCCATCTTTGTTTATTGCCTTTTAGCACATTTGTCCTAATGAGAGTGACTTTATAATCTTCAAAGAAGACCAATTTAACAAAAAGGCATTGCTAATGGAGTGTCCTTCTCAGAGAAACGAGGCCCGGAGCATATTCCCCTCTTCGCTCCTCAGCGACAAAACATAGCCTCCCTTTGCTAAGCCACAACACAGGAAGGATGGAGTGAGGCTGGAGGAGAGGCTGAGCAGGGGCACCTCAGATCTGCAGACTCATAGAACGTCAGCATCCTGCTGACATGGCTTGGGGATACACTTAGTACAGAAGAACTAAGTGAGTCATGACCCCTTTGGGGGTTGAATAACCCTTTCATGGGGGTCACATATCAGATATCCTGCATATCATCTATATGCCAGTAGAAAAATAAACTACAGTTATGAAATAGTAACAAAATAACTTTATGGTTGGGGGTCACCACAACAGGAGGAACTGTATTAAAGGGACGCAGCATGGGATGGTTGAGAACCATTGACTTAGCAGTTGAGTTTCCAGCTTCCCAGCAGGCTGTGGACCACCAACTGCATACCTCAATTGTCACAAGTGGAAGGCATGAATAGATGACTCCAAGGTTCTGAGCTGGTGTGACATAGTGTTTCTAAATGGAGCAGAGATATGAGAAGGTCATTTGTCTTAGAGGGAAAACAGCAAAGTGCACCTTCAGAACTCCTGAGATTTTTGGAGGACAAGCCATCTTGTTATACAGCAACATCTTAGCCTTCTTCACATCTATTTACAGTGTGGAAATGAGAGGGACTCTCCAAAGCCCTGGAAACCAGCCATGGCAGTTCTATGGCATGCTACACATTACATTACAGTGTGTGGGCATGTGTCCTTGTGGTTCCACCCATCTTTTAAAACAAAACAAAACAAAACAAAACAAAACAAAACAAAAACTGCATCTTCAATCCATTGAAATCATCATATTCTTCTCCCATCTGAGTGTTAGACAAATACAATATATGTACAGATGTAATTATGTTGTTACTACAAGGGTGACTTGCCTTTTGAATTGCTACCAGCAAGATTATAAATAAACACAGGACAAATGAAGCTAATTAGATACCCACAACGATAATTTAAACTTTGACTAAGGGGAACTGAGAAAGCGCAGCAGGCTTAGGAGTGGAGCTGGGAGCAAGCATTCCCTCCCACCCCTGTTTGTACTTCCCTGTGCATCTTGGTGAGGCTGTGATGACCTTACCAAGTGTTTCCATACCCTGTGGTAGGGTCATCGTATAGTTCATGTCCCAAGAAAGTGGCTTTTTGTCACTTCCATATGTATATTTCAGGGCTAAATGGGAGCAGCTAAAGCATGTGACGATCATTGGTTTCCGATTAGGAGGTGATGATGTATGAATACTTAGTGATGTGACTTGAAATATAATTTTATTTCTCCTGAGGAGAAGTTAAAAACCAAACAAACAAGAAGCACAACAACAACAACCAGTGTACCTAGCCAGGGCAAAAACTGCGGACACAGAAAATGTGCTGCAATGTAATTGATGTAAATTGCTCTGCGCCCTTGGCTAGGTGATTATGTCTTCCTTTGTATCATTCTGACACACACTGTTAATCTATTAAGTAGCAGAGGGCTGAGCAAATCCAGATCTCTACCTTGTAGGAGAGTTAGGTCAGTTCAGGTCAAAGTTTTATTGGTTTTGGCCTAAAAGCCACTGGAAAACCTTGTAGTTATACTGTGCTCATCTAAGCATATTTCAAGCATGAAAACAAGACAATTCCATTTATTCCCTGTCAAAACAGTCTTTAAAATATATCATAACCCTGTATATCAAACAGGCACAGAAATACAACTCCACACTTTAAATGACTGGACAAGATGTGATTGAAGAGTCAAGTCTTGGACTGGTGAGATGGGTCAGTGGGTAAAAGTGGTTGATATAGTTGGGCAGTCGTGGCGCACACCTTTAATCCCAGCACTCAGGAGGCAGAGACAGGTGGATCTCTGTGAGTTCGAGGCCAGCCTGGTCTACAGAGTGAGATCTAGGACAGGCACCAAAACTATACAGAGAAACCCTGTCTTGAAAAAAACCAAGAGGAAAAAAAAAATATTTGATACACAGGACTGACAACCTGAGTTCTACCCCGGAACTCATAAGGAAAGGCTAGATGTGGTGGATGGAGCACACTGTAGTTGCTATAGCAGCCTGGGAGGTGGAGACAGGACAGCTGGCCCCAGGCTTGTGGGCAAGCTAGTATCTAGTATTCAGTGCAGCAGCAAAACCAGAGACACCCTGGTTCAACAAGCAAAGGCAAATGCCAACTCCTGGAATTGTCTTCTGACTCTGTGCACACCATGGCACATGTGCACACACACCGATGTGAAGGAGTAGTGTGAATGGTTTAGGTGTGCCCTCAGAGCATAGCTGCATTAATAGTAGACAAACAAACAGAAATGTAAATAAAGACTTTGCAAACACCAGCCAACTTTGTGACAGTCAGGCCTTCTTTGGGTTTTAGGCAATCCAGAAGGTGTGATGAACAAAACAATACCCTGCTCATGCCAAGGAGGTTGCGGTCTTGACTCCACGGGAAAGCCCATTGCAGGCATTAGTATGTTAAGGCTGCTGTAAGCAAGTTCCACACACTGGGAGTGTTGCTAATAGATGGTTATCACCTCACAGTTGTGGAGGTTGGACACCTGAGGTCAAGACAGGTTAGGTCTTCCTGAGGTTGGGTGGGACATCTTCTCTTTGGTGTCTGGTAACCACCACCACCACCACCACCCAATAATTTTTTGTGTGTCTGTAAAATCAGTGCAAATGAACAACACCGCTAAGCTCTGCTTCCAGCCCCAGACATAGTCTGTGGCCACGGTCACCACTGTGGCGGCGGCCTCTGTGTGTCATGGTGGCAGAACCCGAGAGAATGTCTGTGGCAGTTCCTTCCTACCAGAGTTCCTTCAGCAGCCTTTTCAGCTCAAACTTCTACTTTCAAATGGATTTTCATTTTCAGTGTTGGCGTATCATTCTCGGGGCACGGTCCTGTATCCCAGAGCAGTCTGAGGATGGTCTTTAACGGCCCTGATCTCCTGCAAAGTTATACCGGTGCCTTGTCTGGGTTGGAGCTTGCTCACCTGCCTTTCCTGGCAAGAGTCACGTCTTTTTGCTTCTCTTTAGCTATTCTCTTTAGCTGTAGTCATGGATAAAGCTGACGAAGAGTTACCACACCACTTCCTGTCTGGAAATTTCCTCCGCCAAACAGACCAGCCTGTTTCTTTTATATTCAGCTTCTCTCAAGTTCTCAGTGCACAGGTCAGATGAGGCTCCACCCCGGTTCTTGTTCCCCTCTGAAACTTCGTGATCCCGACTGCCACTGTCCACATCCATCTCGTCATTCAGGCCATCCACATTCCCACCGGTAGGAACTGCTTACAGCATTTCTAGGTCTTCTTGTCACACAGCTCCAAATAGCAATGAATCTCATGGTCAAGTCCATAACGGCAAACATCCCACCCATGTTCTGTGTTACTTATTTTTCTCCTGGCTGTAACAAAATGGCCAACACAAACATCTTAAGGAGGAAGGGGTTTGCTCCTGCCCACAGTCTGAGGGTGCTGCCCATCACCGACAACGCGAAGGAGCAGCGTGCGTGGTTTAGGGGTACCATCAGGAGCACAGCTACATCGCAGCCAGTCAGACAGCAGAGAGAAACATATGCTACCTACTTCCTCCCTTGATCAGCCCAGGACCCTAAGGATGCTGTGGCTCACGTCCAAGATGGATCCTTCCACTTTAGTCAAACTTCATGGAAACAACCTGGTAGAGATACCCTGAGATTTTTCTCCTGGGTGATTTCTGTCACACACTGGAAGATCCTTAGTTCCAAAGTGAGTGCTCACAACTCAGCCCTGGCTCCACTCAGATCCCCCCCCAAAATCAGATATTTGAAGTGCCACCAAATCTCACAATTAATTGATGTCATATATAAAATTTCTCCGTGTTCAGTTTCCTCCACCCTCTCCCCACAAGTTATTTTTCCTAAGTTTTACTACTTCAGGCCTTGTACTGTTGTGAAAATAATAGCAACTGCAGGAAAACCCTGAAGAACTTCTAGGAAAGAGAAATGATCGTGTGTGTTTCAGCAGCTTGCATTGCTTAAGGTTTCATTTGGAGACATGGCATTGTCTGCTTTAAATTATCCCCGGTTTACACAATTCTTACACTTAATTCAGTTGACTATATCTTCACCTTTAAATCATGACCTCACATACTGAGCCGATCCACTGGCTCATTTAACGGTCGTTTTTGGTTGTCAAAGTAAGCCTGCTTACCCTGGTTTACAAACCAGTGGGGTGGTATCAGAGACTCGGTTTTCCTGTCTCCAGTCATCACACTTCTCCATGGTTTTTGCTTCAGTTTCTGCCTCCAGATTCCTGCCTTGCCTTCTCCCAGTGATGGACTATGACATAAAAGGTGAAATACACCCTTCCTTCCTCAAGCTGCTTTTGGTCAATGTATTATCAGCACAACAGAGGCAAACTAGGACAGTCCATTGCTTATGACTCAAGAATCCTGACTAATACATCTGCCTACTGTACTGTGTAGTGAACAAGGCCTGCATGGCTCATCTCTTCTACCCACGTTGGGTCTTCTGTTTATATTTTAGGCCTATCATTGCTTAATGAACTTGTAAGATGAAGGCAATCATTTTTTATCACATTTTGAGTCATTGGTTATATTTGATGAGTTTACCCAAGGATATTAACAAAAATTGTATTGATAAAGCCGCTGCATACACAATCTGAGTCTTCCTTCCCCGTGTTGAATTACTCATCACGGTGTGGGAGTGCTGAGGACTGGGAGGGAGGAGGGGTATTATGTGAGCTTAAGCACTAACTGGCACTGGATGCTCCACTATGGATTGTAAAACTCATAGTGATTTGCATAAATGACTAAGAAACTACCAATTATTTGTGGTCAGGAAATTCTAAAGGATCTGCAGTATTGGCCTAGGTTTTATAATTGGAAGATGTAAGGTAATTCAAGAAGAAAATTGATTTACACAGCTAATTTATTACAAACGTCTATTTCCACCATGGAGATCTATTAGAGTATTGCTTATTTCTTAATTTCCAAAAGCCCTAGAGACATTGTGTAATGTTGTCACAGGACTCAGAAGTGGATCATGGTAAATTGAACTCAGAGCGGTTAATCCTTCAGCTGTGGAGATAAACCAAGCCAAAGCCTGTCCATATGTTTGGAACAAAATATACGTTTATTCAATTTCTTAACTCAACAAATAACCATTGCACCACCTCTGTCTCTGGCTCTGTGCCTTTGGTAGACACACAAGTCCCTTTGCCGTCCGAAAGGATCAAGTCTAGCACAGACATAGAGGTGGATAAGAAGAGCAATCAATCAAGTCTCCATGCCGTGGCCAGCATCCAAGCACACTCTGTGCTCTAAGGAGACAACCTTAGAGACACTGTCTAATGAAAAAGGTACATTAAACATTTTACTTAAGCATGTAAGAAATCACATATGAAAATAATCTCAGGAGAAATAGAATAATTCTGAGATCATGTTGGTGACAACATCCAAAATAAGTCTTGAGACACCAATTCTGGAAGTAGTTGGGTGGTAGAAATACAATACTTGTATTAACTTGTTGAGAATTTCATCAATGTATTTTGATCACATTCACTTTCACATCACTCCTCATAACCCTCCCAGATCCACCCCCACCTCTTTAATCCCTCCAAATGTATTGTCCCCTTTTTCAACTTAGATTCTCCCTACTGCTGAACACAGGAAGACATTTAGAGTCAAGCCCTTGCTTCTCTCTCCCCCTTTCCCTTTCCCTCTCATTTCTTGTTCCAACTCAGTGTGTCTCACATGCACTCCCCTCCCCCATCGCTCTCATGTCTTCTCTCCTTCCCCCTCGCTCTCCCTCTGTGTATGTGTATAATACTAGTCCAGGTAGAAGCACCCAGGGGAGATGCTGTGAATGGTAAGTAGCCAAGGAAAGTTGATAGATGTGAACCACGGGGTGATTCAAATGCTGAGTGTGGGAGGGCTCACAAAGCCATGACTGGAAAGTGGGGTGTACCAGACCCTAACAGGTTTTGTTGTTCACTTGTAGGCTGGGATTGCTTCACCAGGTCGCCAGGGATTGTTAAAATATAAATAGTGGATTAAAATAATGAACTTTTGTTTTAGAAGGCTCACTTTGATGGTGAAGGGAGTGTGCCAATGGGGAAAAGAGATACAGTTCCAAGATCCCACTAAGGCATAGTTCTAAAATGAATGGGAATGTGGTGGGAGCCTCACCAAAGGCAGGACAGCAGGGGCAGAAGATGGCAATGAGGAAATTTTTATATGACTGCATCACTGGTTTCATTGAGAGTTGGAAAGGAACACTGAAGGTCAGATGATGCCCTGAGGTATGATCTTGGGGAGACAGTGAAGTAATTGTTAGGTTAGTAGAGAAGATGCAAGGATGTGGCTAGAAGTGGAATAGTCTGATGCAACACGTTGAGTTTGAGCTGTTTGCAGGCAGTGACATCCAAGGATGGAGGTGAGAGCATTATGGGCTGGAAGCTGTCAGCATAAGAACACACAGCAAATGAGCTCGACAGACTGTGGCTTGAAGAGAAGAGACACTTGGGTTTGAAAGTGGGCAAACGAGAGGCAGTTCTCAAGGAAGACAGAGAGATGTGGTCAGGGGAATATAGGCATCCAGGCTGGACCAGGGTGAGAAGTTTCTGGAAGGCAAGGACAGTCAGAAGCATCATCTCATGCCACAGAAAGTGTTGGGGGGTCAAGGCTTCAACTACTGTACATGTTGTTTGGACTGAGAGGAGATGATGAAGCTGGTGTGAGTTGTTTGGACTGCAGATGTCTGTCTCTAGATGATGTGAGAGGAAGCAGGGCTCTGGGCTCCATGTGCTCTGGTAATGAGTCCTGTTCCTCTCAATGCTGTGTCATGCAGCCAGGATATGTAGGCAGAAGTTTTCTTGTGTCCTGCAGCTGCTCCATCCCAAGTAAACACACAGAGGCTTATATTGATTACAAACTGTTTGGCCTTATCATTAACTAGATTTTACAACTTAATTCAACCCATTTCTGTTAATCTACGTGTTGCCATGTGGCTTCATGGCAGAACCTGTGTTTCATTACATCTTGTTCCCCTGGCAGCGCTCAGTGTCTCCCCTCACTTTGCCTTCCTTCTCCCTCTATCTCTGCTTGGATTTCCCACCTGGCTCTATTCTGCCTTGCCATAGGCCATAGCAGCTTCTTTATTAACCAATGGTAGCAATACATATTCACAGCATACAGAAAGACCATCCCACAGCAGGGATACCATCACATCACCAGACATTCTCTTTGTCCAGGTTATGCACAGTGTTTGCTGACCCTCACACCACTGACTTTAGAGCCGGGTCTTCCTACTTAGTGAGAGGCTATTCTGTAACATTAAATCACATTCAGCAGTGGCCTGTCAGTAGCTAGTACACAGCCATCTCCTTAGACTGTGAGTACCAGAATTTCCCCCAGGCAACAAAATGTTCTCTTGGAGGTAAAACAGAGAGTCATTGCTTTGAGTGGAGGTTAAATAGTACCTTTGGAAACATTTGTCAAGAGAGAGACATGGAGCAGAGGGTAGATGAAAACCAACTCGGCTATTGAACTGTCTCACAAAGGTGTGGCTGGTGATGGACACCACACCTCCAAGCACTGTAAGCCTGAACTGTATGAGCAAACCAAGCCATTTTTTCCCCTAAAGCAATCAACAGTTTGTCTCTGTAAGGACAATAGAAAACTGTAAAAATCAATAATGAAAAGCATTGCGTGTGGACCCATAGGCTTGGCCTCATATCTTAAGTTTAAAGAAGTGAGAGCTCATGGCAGTGGCCATTTATTTGAGGCATATGGTGAATGGGACCCATTTGTCCCTTTTGTGAAAGTCCTCCTACATCTTCAGGACTTGGTTATAAGGCCCAGTTAGAGTCCCGGGACTTGTTCTCTACTTCATCAAGTGTAGGAGTGCCTAAGTTTAAAGGCAGAAGAAAATGCTCTTCCATTTTTGACTTGCATTTCCAGTTTGTAGATTCTAAGGAATATTCCTAGTTACTAGAAGATGTACTTCTCTTGATTACATCTTATGAGATGATTGGAGCATAAGCCACCCAGTGTGCACATTCCTCTCATACTGAGTGTGCAGCTGCAACTCCCATTCAGGTGTTATGCTTAATTGTAACACATGGACTAATGTGGTCACTCAACAAATAACCATTGTCTGTGTGTTGTGTGTTGGAGACAAAGCTACTCACTGAAGAGACTGGTTAATGGTCAACAAAATTGTTGACCACCAGCTTTCATTTAAATCTTGTTCATCTCAAGGAGAGGGACCATACATAAGCCAAATGTGTAAAGGATTAAGAAGAATGCACATTATTGGCTTTCATGTTTAAGAAGAAACAGAGTGATATATAAGTAAGTAGGATGAACATAAAGTGAGATTGGAGGTTAGATTTTGCTGAGATAATTAGGGAAAGTTGATCTGAAGAAAATAATTATTTTTGTGCCTAAGGAATGAAATACAGTCAAGCACTACAAAATTTGGAGAAAGGCACAGACTCTTTGATGAGCAGAAAGGATAATGGGGGGTGAGAGTGAGTGGTGGGAAATGAGACTTGGGAAGGAGGCAGGCTCTGACTCATCAGTTTTTGAATGCATCTGGACTTTAGACCCAGTGATAAAGGGAAGCCACCAGAGGGTTCAGCTGGAGGAAGGAGAAAGCTCCACAGCAAGGCCTTGCTCATTAGAAAGAAAGTTCTTGTGGAATAGCCAAGTAAGGACAAACAGACCAATGGGGCATTCATTGGGTAAATCAATGGAAGGATGCTGGTGAGGTCAGTGGTGGTGGGAGATGAGAGGGAGGAATGATTTCAGTGTGTGACATTATAGGAAGTAGGAAGAACCATGACTCTCTTCGAGTGTGCAGGCCTAATCCTAGAACCTAGAACATGATGCCTTAGGTGACACAAGGACTTTTGAAAGTGATTAAGGGACTTTGAGATGTGATGCTATTGTAGGTATATTTTTTAAAGATTTATTTAATTTTTGATGTGTATGGGTGTTTTGCCTGCATTTATGTAAGTGAGCTACACGTATTCCTGGTACCCAAGGAGGGCAGAGGGGGGCACTGGGTTCCCTAGAACTGGAATTAAAGACAGTTGTAAGCTGAGTGCTAGGATCTGAAGAGTAGTCAGTGTTCTTAATCACCAATCCATTTTTCCATCCCCCCATCCTAGACATTTTAATGGATCCAATACAGTCTCATGATTCCTCAAAAGCAGAGACTCTTTTACAAATTAAGCAAAGAGATGTCACCAAAGAAGTGATTAGGCTGTGGAGGAAGTCCACCTGCCATTGCTGGTTTTGACAATGGAGGAAGTGAACTGTGAGTGAAGGAAGGAGGACACCTCTAGAAGCTGGAACAGTGACAAGCTAACAGCAAGTGAGGACAGGCTATTTCAGCACTACAGTTGTCAGGGACACAACTCAGTCACTGAGCTGATAGCAAAAGAACCCACTCCTGCCTAGAACCTGCGCCATGATGCCTGGCTCTACCCACACCTTGGCTTTAGCCCAACAAGAACCAAGTCTGACTTAGAATGAACTTGTTTTCTTTAAACTGCATATCTGGGGCAATTTGTTACAGCATCAGTAGGAATAGATACAATGGGGCTTGGTGGCTGGTTATGTACGGAAGGTGGCAGGGTTACAAACCTGCCTCTATGGTCCATCAGTGAGCAGTCACACCGGACAGCCAAGTGAGAAAAACCAGGCAAGCAGCCATGGGAGGGGGAAACTAAACTGAGATGTTGGCGGTTTTAAATCTGACACACAGATTAGGATACGCACATGGAAGGTGCGTGTGTGTGTGTGTGTGTGTGTGTGTGTGTGTGTGTGTGTGTGTGTGTAAGCAGTTTGCTATGTAAGTCTCAAGTTCAGAGGAGGCTGAGGAGTGAAAAGCTTTGCACTAGAAACAAGACCGGGGACATTTACGAACATGGCACCAACTGAGGAAAGAGAGG
Source organism: Onychomys torridus (assembly GCF_903995425.1). Classification (NCBI taxonomy): domain Eukaryota; kingdom Metazoa; phylum Chordata; class Mammalia; order Rodentia; family Cricetidae; genus Onychomys; species Onychomys torridus. The sequence continues at coordinate 72,383,675 of NC_050454.1, forward strand.
AACCTCAACACAGAAGAGCAAGCTCAACCCAGACTCGGGAAAACTCAAAGGTTGGGAAGAGGAGGAGGAGGAGATAGTGAAGGGGACAGAGAGGGAGTCCCGATGAGACAGGGAGACAATCTGCTGTTCACAGCATCAGAAAGGTAAAAAGGGGGTCTGCATGGCCGTGCCAGAGGGGATGAGCAGTAAGGTGTGCATGTGGCAGAGACATTCCACCTGCATATGACCTTGCAGTATGGGTCCTAGTCCTTGGCAGGTCCGTGCTTGTATGGTGGTAAGCATGGAAGCCAAGGAGGAACAGGAGGAAGAACTGGGCAGCAACGTGGTTAGTGGTGAGAGATGGATCCAGTCTGGATACTGACGGAAGTTAACTGGCCCAGGAGAAGGAATATATCTAGGAGAGAGAGAAAGAGGGAAGGGGAGCGGAGGAGGAGGAGGAGGAGGAGGAGGGGAGAAAGACACATGTGCATGTTCACCAATTCTTGCTCTGAGACTCTCGCTTTGGAGCTGTGCCAACAGGAAGCCATCATCAAATGCAGCCCCTGACCTTGCACCTCCAGAACTGTAAGTGCAGGGGAGCCTCTTTTCCTTATGAAATACACAGCCTTGGGGTTTTCCTTAGAGTGGTACCAAGTGAACGGAAAAAGGGCGTTTTCCTTCTAGGAGTTTTATCTGATGGGTCTGGATCACAGAGAATCTTCCCTGAGACTGGAGGGGCACCTCATCTCCAAGTTGAGGCACAGGAAGCTGTCTTCTGGAGGGCGGGGATAAAACGCCTCCACAGAGGGATGAAGGACACAGGACCTTGTGTTCTCTAAGGTGGTGAGTTGACCGTGGGAGCACAGGGAGGTGAGTATTGTCCTCTTGGTCTGACATCTTGATAAGGAGTGCCTCATGGGAAGAGAGCAAGGAGCATTTCTGTGGCTCACCACAAGGTCTCCGTGGTCAGCCATCATCTGGCCACCACAGGGTCTTTATGGTCAGCATCTGGAAGGCAAGCTGGCCTCTGTTCTATGACTTGTTTGTGCAGTGGGCTATAGACTCACAGTAAAGTGGGAACCAGACGGCAAAGCCACAAGAGACACCTCACCATCCACCTGCAAACAGCGAGGACCACACACTCCATCCGCCAACCCTAGCAGGTGCCAAGGAAATGCTGGGACCAGTTCCATCCCATGTACTGAATCCCATCAGGATGTTTGTGCATCGAACTTGTCTCTTTGTGGCCCTTCCCCAGCCCTTGGGTGCTGGTGTCAGTTGTAAAGGAGGAATCTTTGTGCCGTGTTTGAGCTAAATCTGTAAGGTTAATGCTGAATGGCAATGAACACCATGATGGTATATGAGCCTGCAGTGCATCCTTCTGCAAAGACTGATTGGCTCACAGGGAGCTTTTATGTACAGCCATCTAGAGAAGGGGACAATGTGTTAATAGGCCTGGGAGAAACATCACTTTTCTTAGGCCATGTGTTTTCTGCTCCTCCTGTAGACCCTTACAAAATAATGCTATGAAGGTCTCCAGCCCCAGCACAGTTATTTCTTAACAGTAAATCTTTCTTCTAGGCCAAGCTCTAGTCTGTATTAATGCTTCCGCAACCCTTTGGCAACATGGGGGTGTGTGGCAGGGGCCCCTGATTAAATTTGCAAAAGGAGGCCTAGGTGGTCATACTTTGTTCCCAGCTAGTAAGTGGCTGAGCTGATTTTTTTCTCCAGCCTGATTTCAAAGCCCATTGTCAGAAGCATTGTGCCTTCTTGCTTCTCAAGCTCCTGTGATCTGCAGCTGCTGGAATGAATGGTGATTGTGGACTCACAAAGCATGGAGTTAAGACAGCTACATTTGCACAGTGATTTAAGAATTGCAGATGTCCTGGAAAAATGATTCTGCTCACAGAGATCAATGGGAGGGTGGTCTCAGCTTCCTCTCACTTTACACATGAGCATGCATTCTCAGTTCATCTATACATGCTCCGAAACCCTGTTAAAAATACCAGGTACATTGCGTCTTTTGCCTTCATGACCCGTGAGAAGGAGTCAGTAACTGAGTGCTCAGTTGCCAAGAGCATCCTCTGGGCATTGGTACCAGTGCCTTTGTGGATGCCTAAAGTAGCAGGTGCTCAAGCTCTTTACTCAGAAACAGCACATTATTCAACTATAACTGTGCATGTCTTCTCAATTTTAATGGACTGTAGGGGCTGGGGTGATAGCTCAGTAGTTAATTGCCTTGCAAGCATGGTGACTGGAGCTTGGATCACCAGGAAACCATAGGTGGTTGTGGTGGCCTGCCTGTGGTTCCAGCCTCAGAAGGCAGAAATAGGAGCTCCCCAGAGCAAGACTACCTGTACTGGTAAGCTCTGGGTTTGATGAAGAGATCTTGCCTCAGTGAATGAAGTTCAGCAGTGATAAAAGATAACTCTCCATATCAACCTGGTAAGTTCTCTAGGCTCTAGGAAATTACCTCCCACCCATAGCCAGGCAAGAAACTCTGGCTAAACTTAATGGACTACATCTAAAAGCAGTCACTGAAGTGTGAGGGGGGCTTGTTATCAGTTCATCCAAACCACTGGTCAATGACTCAAAGCCAAGTTGACTCAGTGACGATGCCTGGCCTCCACTCTGGGCCTTGTGGGCAACCCCTCTGCCACTCTCAGGAAGTAGAAATCCCCATTAGAACCCTGATCTGAAGGTGAAGTACTTGAAGAGTTGAAGTTCAACCTTTTAAAAAAATGATGTATATATAAAGGCATATAGGCATATATTTATCTATAGAAATGAACTCAGTCATATTTCAGGAAGTCTTGGACCCCAAAGTGACCATTAAATACATAAAAAAAAACACTGTCTTGATTTCAGCCCAGATGATATCATTCTTTTACATTTTGGCCTGTGCTAGCTGGATGTGTTCCAGAGTGGAATGGAAAACTCTGAGAAATGTATAATTATTGCCATGTTTTCAGTTTCTTTTCACATCAGGAATAATCTACTTCATCGCAGCAAGCAAAAGCTGCTCTGAGGGACTCATTTCACTTCACCAGAGCAGTCCACCTTGTTGGTGTGTCTCAAGCTAAGGTGCCACACCAGCCAAGTGGGGGCTCTCAAGACTCTCAGTGTTCACTCTTTACCCCAGTACTGCTCTCTGGTTCTACTTCTGGGCTACAGGTACCAGTAAAACTAGCACAGGGATGTTTCAAATAATCTTTTCCTGATCTCTACCAAGAAGGAGCTCCCAATACATTCCCCAGGGGAAAGTAGGCCAATCACCACAGATTAGCACATTTGCACGTACCTAGAGTTAAAAAAAATGATGTGCATACTCTCCTTTACTGGCTTGCAGCCCGGCTCAGAAAGCACGGTGAAGTTGACCCTCTGCCCCTGAGGCAGCCTTGGTGCCCAACTCATGCTGAGATGGATCTTGATGAGATCAAACTCTGGCTTCTCTCTGTGTACACACCATTGTGAGTACCTTCAGGATTCCTGATTTTCATTTGTGCTCATTTGTCCATGCCCAAGTGGCTATGTTCAGCCTGAGCCCTCCTTAGACACTGCCAAGAGATGCTGACAACCCCTGTCAGAGACAATGAGGAAGGACATCCATTGAAGAGGTGATGCTGGCCAGATTCTGAAATCCTGAGTCAGAAGTGGGCCTTAGGCAGAAGTTAAGGCTCTCTTCAAGGCCATCCCCCCCAGTTAAGGCTCTTTACCAGTTGGCAGATCCTAGAGTTCGGATCTATCCTTTCTGTGAAGGATTCTGCAGATCCATGAACAATATGTCCATTTCTGCTTATTCTCTGCCTCTCTGGCACATGTGCATTGCCAGTAAGGTCCCATGATGTTTCATCTTGGTTGATGACTTGATTGGATCTGAAATCAACTAAGAGGCATGCCTCTGGGCAGCCTTGTAAGGCTATTTTCTGGAAAGACTTCCTGGGGCAGGGGCAAGGGCAGGGGCAGGGCAGGGTTCTCCCACACAGTATGTGGTACCTTCTGTTATCAGCCCAGATGTAATCAAGTCCCAGGGAAATATGTAGCTTTTTGCCTGCCTGCCTTCATCCTTGATGATGAGTGCATCTGCTGCTTGCTGCTAATGCTGCTGCCATTCTTCACTGACATTAGAGCCCAGCTTCTTCGGCCCTCTGACGTGAACTGAAGACCAGTGTCTTCCAGGAGTCCTTGAGGTCAGGACTGGGCCTTCTGAGGCAGCCAGCTTCATGGACTGTGTGGTGATATATTGTATATCAAATAAAGCTTGCCTGTGGATCAGAGGACAGAACCAGCTGCCATATTAAACATAGAGGCCGGGCAGTGGTGGCACACACCTTTAATCTGCACTTGGGAGGCAGAGATCCATCTGGATCTCTGTGAGTTCAAAGTCATCCTAGACCACATGAGATTGACTCAGTCTAGGAGAGAAACAGAGCCAGGCAGTGGTGGCACACACCTTTAATCCCAGTGTTTGGGGGTCACATGCTTTTAATCCCAGCACTTGCAATCGCATGCCTTTGCTACCAGTATTTGGGAAGCACCCATGACATTAATCCCAGCACTAGGAGGGAAGTGAAATGGCTGGCGGAGATAGATATGTAAGGTGTGAGGAGACAGGCTAAAGCTTTTGGGCAGACGACTCAGAGGCATGAAGTCTGAGGATTCATGGAGACAGGGTCTCGCCTCCCTTTCAGCCTGAGGATTCGGTAACGGTGAGAAGTCTCCCTAGTGGCTTGTTCCTCTGTCTCTCTCATCTTTCAGCATTTACCCCAATATCTGGCTCTGGGTTTTTATTGTAAGACCATTTAGGATTCATGCAACAGACTGGGCAATTACTGGGTTCTCAGCCTTTTCAGTGCACAGACAACCATCTTTGGACTACCCACATCATGAAACCAATCTAATAAATACCCCCCATTTTAATTTTTTTTTCATTTTATGTACCATCCCTAGTTCCTCCTCTCTCCCCTTCTCTTGCCCCCTCACCTCCCTTCCTGGTCCCTGCCCTGGTTCTCCCCCCACATTCCTGTCCACTCCTCAGACAGGTAAGGCCTCCCTTGGGTAGTCAATAAAGTCTGATATACCAAGTTGAGGCAGAGCCTAGCCATCCCTCCCATCAAGGCTGAGCAAGGTATCCCACCATAGGAGATGGACTCTGAAAAAGCCAGTTCATGCACCTGGGGGCCCCCACAAACAGATCAAGGCACACAACTGTCACCCACATTCAGAGGGCCTAGTTTGGTCCCATGCAGGTTCCCCAGCTGTCAGTCAAGAGTCTGTAAGCTCCCACTAGCTTGGATCAGCTGTCTCTGTGGGTTTCTCCGTCATCATCTTGACTCACCTTGCTCATATGATCCCTCCTCCCTCTCTTCAACTGCTTTCCAGGAGCTCAGCCCAGGGCTTGGCTGTGGATCACTGCATCTGCTTCTATCAGTTATTGGATGTAGGTTCTATGATGATAATTAGGGTAGTCGTCACCAATCTGATTACAGGGGAAGGTTAGTTCAGGCACCTCTCACTGTTGTTAGGAGTCTCAGCTGGGACCATCCTTGTAGATTGCTGGGGATTTCCCTAGCACTGGGTTTCTCCCTTGCCCATGATGGCTCCCTCTGTCAAGATATCTCTTTCATTGCTCTCCCTCTCTGTTCCTCCCCCAACTCAGCCATCCCAATTTCTCATGGTCCCTGCTCCCAGCTCCTCCCTTCTACCTGTCCTTTCCTGGTTTACCCAGGAGATCTTAACTATTTCCCCTTCCTGGGGCCCTCCATGCATGTCGCTCTTAGGGTCCTCTTTTTGCCTAGATTCTCTGGGGTTGTGGATTATGGTCTGGTTATCCTTTGCTTTGTGTCTAATATCCACATGTAAGTGAGAACATACCATGTTTGTCTTTCTAGATCTGAGTTACCTCACTCTGGTTGATTTTTTCTAGTTCTATCCATTTGCCTACAAATTTCATGATGTCATTTTTTTTACAGCTGATTAATTCTCCATTGTATATATGTACCATATTTTCTTTATCTATTCTTCAGTTGAGGGGCATCTAGGTTGCTTCCAGGTTCTGGCTATTACAAATAATGCTGTTATGAACATAGTCAAGCAAGTGTCCTTGTGGTATGATTGAACATCTTTTGGGTATATGCCCAAGAGTGGTATTGCTGAGTCTTGAGGTAGATTGATTCCCAATTTTCTAGTAAACCACCATACTGATTTCCAGAGTGGCTGTACAAGTTTAAACTCCCACTAGCAGTTTCTCCAACATAGGTTGGCATCAGTGTTTTTTGTCTTAGCCATAATAAATGCCCCTTTAATAAATATTCATTCTGTCAGTTCTGTCCTTTTAGAGGACCCTGATTCATATAGTTTCTTACTCCTGCTCCCAGCACACATGCTTGAATGTATGTGTACACACACACACACACACACACACACACACACACACACAGAGAGAGAGAGAGAGAGAGAGAGAGAGAGAGAGAGAGAGAGAATCCTTAAAGCACCAATAGCCAGGGGCAGCCTGGGCCTGTGAGAGGTTCAGGGCCTTCGTCTGGCCAAGGGATTGGTCTCTTCTTCCCTACAGACACCCTTAGCCTGTGTTGACCCATCCCTGCCTCAGTACTTTAGTTATTTTCCTCATTTTTGTGCCAGAATGCATGACAGAGGCAACTCAAAGGACGGAGGATTTCTTCTGGCTCGTGATGTAAGAGGATACAGCCAGCCCATTGTTCCGGGTCTCTGTCTTAGGCAGCAGGAGCTGACGGCACAGCTTGTTATGTCTCAGACATCCAGGAAGCACAGAGGCCCACTGGATGTGGGGCTGGCTATAATTCTGCAGCTCTGCCCTACATCCAGAAGGTTCTACAACCTCAGGAAACAGCACCAGCTGGAGACCATCCAGGGCCTTCTTAGCCCCAATTCTGCAATTTCTTTCTTTGACTGTGAGGCCCTTAACTCTCATTATACATCATGTATTCCTTATTTGTTCAGCGATGGTACACACATAAAGTGTTTTAGAGTGCTAACCTGTATTCCAGAAACAAAACAAACTTACCAGCGAAATTACAATATGGTCTGTATATGTTTTTCATCCTTTGCCTCTATGTGAAAGGGGGGTTTTCCAAAGATGCACAGCGCAGCTGCTCCACCCCGCCCTTACTAGTGAGCATCTGTGCTTCATTTAGAACATAGATAGGTTCATTTCTGTAGGCTTTTTTTCCCTCTTGAGGTCTCTAATCAGTCCAAAGCTCCAGCCCACAAAGGGTGCCACCCACATTCAAGATCTTCCATTCTCAGTTCAGTCTCCCTGGAAATGCCCTTGTGTACACTTCCAGAGGTGTGTCCCTAGGCTGTTCTAAATCCAGTCAGGCTGAAAACAATGATTAAACAATAAACTGATATAAGTCAATGACTGAATAATTTTCAAAATTTAATTTGCAATCAGAAGAATGTACTCTTTATGACATAGTTTTTTAGATTTTGACAAATGGTCATTGAGTCAGTACCATAGCTCCTTAGAGAATGATTCTAATCCCACCTTGTCAGGATCTGTGCTATGGGAGCTCCTCCCTGTAACCCTAGTTGGCCTAGTCTAGAAGGCCATGGGAAGAGAACTGTACAATATGTACTCTTTGGCTCCAAACTTCTTTAACTGCAAGATTCATTGACGATGCATCCAGACTGTGCTGATCAATAGATGTTCTGTTTATTCTTGATAGCATACATTGTACCCATGGACCACAGTTTACCCACTGCCATGTAAAAGTCAGATGAACTATTCCCACTTCAGGCAATTATGAAGATTCCATTATGATTCATGGAGGTATCTTTGTGGGAACACAGGCTTCCCATTTCTTGAGTAAATAATTAAGGATGGGGCTGCTGGGCCATAGAGTGGGTGTGCAGGAAACTCTACAAGAAGATGCCTTATTGCTCACTAGAGCTGCTTATTTATGTTGAGATTCTCATCATCAATCCAATGGTGGATGGAGATCCTGTCGCTCCCTGTCTGTAAAGGTCAATATTGATGGCCAACATCACCTGTTGGGATGTCTGCAAAGGATTACCTAGATTGACTTATCTGAAGTAGGAAATCCCACCCTAAATGTGAATGGCACCATTCCAGTCTGTATGTATTTGATATTTGTGTGTTGACCTTGTGTCCCGTGCTCTGGCTGAGCTCCCTCTAAATCTAAGACTCTCCTCCTCTTCCTTTGTTCTTACTTTTAAGTCCTTTGGGATTTTCTATGTGGACAACAGTGTCTGTGGATATAAACAATTTTATCTTCTTCTTTCAGACTAGAAATCTAGAACAACACTCAATAGAAGGAAGGAAAGATATAATCGCTTTTTGGTATTCTTGGGGGAAAGGCTGAAAGTCTCTTGCTATTAAGCATGAGGACTTTGTAAAAGGAGACAGCTAGGTGAGTACTAGCCTGCATCTCTCTCTGCTTCCTACGGATGCACTGTGCCAGCTGCCTCACACTCTCCACTATAAGGGACTACACCCTTGAACCACGAGGCCCTTTCCACTAGAAATTGCTTCTTTCCTTCTGCTGTTATATCACAGAACAGGAAAAGTAACTACTTTGAATAAGAAGATAAAATTGTTTATATACACAGACACTGTTGTCCACATAGAAAATCCCGACAGGATCCTTGCTGGCATGTGTGACCCGCAAGTTTATGTGGGTTTGGCCATTTTAATAAGTGGGTGGTGACTGCGCTGAGCACTGTTCACATTGTCTCTGGTGACAAATTAATCCTCTTTGCATGCTCTTGCTGTCTTTGATGGCATGCCTAAAACCATTTACTCATTGGAAACATATTGGGTTGTTCATTTTCTTTTTCTCCTTTTCTGTTTGCTTATTTTTGAGATGAGGAGTATTGTGTTCTATCCCAGGCTAGCCTGGAACCTGTCAGCTTCCATCCCAGCCTCCTGAGTTGTCATTGCAGGTGTGTGTGACACTGTGGCTTTTGACAGTTCTTTGTGCACTATGGATGCTGGTTCTTTGCCATAAATGTGATTTTCCAGTATTCCCCCAAATCTTTTGAACATAGTTTTAGTTTCTTAAGTGTGTCTCCTTCAGTGCTTTGGTGAAAAAGCATTTTCTTCCCGGAAAATTTGGATTCATCTCCTTCTTTTCTGGATCTTGTTTTTGGTATTACATTTTAAAACTGTCTAACCAAAGGTCTTTAAGATCAGCTTTGCTTCTGTAGAAGGTTTATCAGGCAAGTGAGTCTGCTATGCAGTGGCTCAATATTATCCCTCTGTAGATGTGTGCAAACCCAGTGCTGGTTGCTAAAGGGAACAGCCCTTTACCTCAGACTGCTTTTACACCTTTGCCAGAAGTCAGTGCTCTGTTCTCATGTGCATCTATTTCTGGGCTCTCAATTTTGTTTCATTGATCTGTATGCCTGGCCTCTTCTCAAAGTTACCTTTCTCATTGTATATTTATAGCACTGCCTGTCCAAGTCCTCCAGTTCTGGCCTTTTCCAAAATTCTTCTGTCTATTCTGTCACTTTATTTTACACACACACACACACACACACACACACACACACACACACACACAGAGAGAGAGAGAGAGAGAGAGAGACAGACAGACAGACATAGAGAGGCAGACACAGAGAGACAGAGACATAGAGACATAGATAGAAAGAGATAGCTACACAGAGAGACAAAGACAGATATGCACACACACACACACACACACACACACACAGAGAGAGAGAGAGAGAGAGAGAGAGAGAGAGAGAGAGAGAGAGAGATACAGACAGATAGATGTATTTAAGTCTTCATTTGATTAAAAAACACCTCGGATTTTTAACTGATATTGTGCTCAATCTATATATCAAATGAAGGGACATTGATATATTAGAAATACTGAGTGTTTTCATTCTTAAATGTGGTATATTTCTCCATTAAATTAAATCCTTGATAAGTTTTCATTAAGATTTTATAGTAATCAGCATATAAATCTTATGTAAAACTTTTCCAATTTGTACCTAAATATATAATTTGCAGCGCTAAATTTTTGCTTCATATTTGCATTTGACATTTTTGTTTTGACTTTGTATCCTTCACCTGGACAAACTGTGTGTGAATCTGAGACCTTTTTTTTTAGGTTTCTTCCTGTTGCTGTGATGAAACCCCATTACTAAACCAGCTTAGAGAAGACGGCTTACTGTGGGAGTTCACCGTGGTGAGTAGGCATCACGACATGTGACAGGCATGGACGTCAGAGTAGGAGAGTGCACATCTTCAAATGTAAGCACAAAGCAAAGACAGAGGAAGGGAGGGGGAGACAGAAGGGGGGAGAGGGGGAGGGCTAAGGAGGAGGAGAGGGAGGAAGAAAAAAAGGGGGAGAAAGGGAGAGAGTGGTGGCTTGAGATCTAATCTGGAACCCACCCTCAGCTGATGTACTTCCTCCACAAGGCTATATGACCTAAACCTTCTCAAAGAGTGCCAGGACTGGGAACCAAGTATTCAGAGACCCAGGCCTATGGGGCACATATTTTTTTTGGGGGGGGGTATTATTTTTATTTTTTTTTACTGATTTTTTTCCCTTCTGTCTTTTTACTTGTAGTTCATGGACATTTCTCAGCAGATAACATGAATGCTAGAACATAAAAGTAATTATAGTAGTGCACTCTAGTAAATAATGTTTATTCACACAGGGGAAAACCCACTTCATTCATCTCATTGGGTGATATATTTTTATTTAAATGTACTTTTGCAGTTATCATTTATTAGTGACAGCTTATAATATGCATATTATCTTGTCATGATGCTAGTTACAGTTATATAGACACGTGTATTTCAATAGTCACGGTTTAAATCCAAGGATTTAGGCAATAAAATTTAATAAGCATTCTTTCTTCAAATGTGTCTTATTTGTCTAGCATCAAAAAGAACTAACAATGGTTCTACTTTCACTTAATAATAGATATCATAGATATGTCTCAGAGCAAGCCCTCCAGACCCTTAATGTGCATTTACTGTTTTTTTTTATTAAGAAAAATTTTCCATTCATTTTACACACCAATCAAAGATCCCCCTCTTCCCTCCTCCCACCACCAGCCTCCCTCTCTCACTCCTTACCCCCCACACACAAGAATGCACTTCCAGTAGAGGCAAGTCCAAGTCGGTGTCCGTCGCCCCCCCCCCCCACCTGCCTCAAGGCTGCCAGAGGTGTCCCATCATAGGTAGTGGGTTCATGGGGCACATTTTCCATCCAGACCACCACATTCTACTCACTGGGCCCTATAGGCTCATAGCCATATTATAATGCCAAATGCATTTAGTCCAACTTCAAAGTCCCCACATCTCTCACAGTCTCAACACCAAAAGTCCAAAGTTTCTTTTGAAATTCTTCATTGTAATACTATATCAAATAAAAAATGCAAATTACATACTTCAAACATAATGGCACAGAGAAAGCAAAGGATGAAAACAGTGAGGAAATATTGGACTGAAGTAAAACCAGAACCAAGCAGGGCAGACACCAAATCTGGTAGCTCCATTTCTGTCAAAGATGGCCCCACCTTTCCAGTTTTGCTGCCTTCAAACACACATCACTCCCTTGCAATGGTTCCATTTCCTGTGTGTAGCTCTCCTGGCAGATAATCCATGGCTCTGGCATCTACAGCATGTTGTGTTCTCCACGGCGACCCAGGCATCATTTTACAGCTTCATGTAATGTTCTCTCATACTTCTTGCTCTCTCAGGATCTTTATGCAGGGACTCCCCTGCCACATGTTGCCTGGTCTCAGTTGCTCTCTGAAACACTGAGGAAGACTCCATGACCTCCTTCTTCTTTCAGCCTCTATACCTCTAAAGCCAGCACCATGTGGACAACAATGTTAAGTTGGCTGACAGCTTTGGATGGTCCCTAGCTACCTTGCTCTTTCCACTGTAGACCTGAATACAAATTATCAATAATGACCAACATTATACAATTTTGAAATTTCCATCATCATCATTATAATTATAATAATAATAATATTATTATTATTATTATTATTATTAAATTTTATGTTTATGAGCGTTTTGCTTGCATATATCATGTGCATACTTGGTGCCCAAGGAGGTCAGAAGAGGGTATCAGATTCCCCTGAAACTAGAGTTACAGATGGTTGTGAGCTGCCATGTGGGTGCTGGGAATCAAACCCATGCCCTCTGGAAGAACAGCTAGTCCTCCTAACCACTGAGACATCCCTCCATCCCTAGTCCATTACTCCTTAATTTAGCATCAAGCAAGCTCTTAGGACAAGGGCAGAAGGCAGCCACATTCTTTGTCTAAATATCACAGGAATGTCCTCTAGCCCAGTTGCTGTAAAGTCCTTGCTTCCATCTGAAATATTGTGAGCTGGGTCTCTGCAGTCCACTTTGCTCTCAGCACTACTCTCTTCCAGGCTCCTACAGCAATGGCTGAATGACTCTGCTTACAACATTCAATTGCTTCTCTAATACAAGTCTTCCATATTCCTCCATAAACCAACACAGGCTGGTTCTTCACTGAAGCCATCTACTCTGGTGCCAACCTCTGTCTTAGCTGCTGTGGTGATCTGAATGAAAATAGTCCTCATAAGTTCAAAGGTTGTGATACCATTAGGAGATGTGGCCTTCTTGAAGTAGGTGTGGCCTTGGAGGAGGTGTGTCACTGAGGGTGGGCTCTGAGGTTTCAAGTGCTCAACCAGGCTCAGTGACTCTCTCTTCCTGACAATCTGGATGTAGGACTATCAAGTTATGTATCCAGCACCATGTCTGTCTGCATGCCACCATGATAATGGACTAAAACCTTTGAAACAGTAAGGCAGCTCCAATTAAATGTGTTCCTTTATAAGAGTTGCTGTGATTACAATGTCTCCTCACAGCAATAGAAACCTAGCTAAGACAATCGTCTTTCTGTTTCTGTGATAAAAACACCAGGACTAATGCAAGTTACAGAGAAGAGTTTGTTTTGGCCTGTGGTTCCGGAGGGCTAAGAGTATCATGGCAAGGGGACATCATGACGTGTGGCAGACGCGGCAGCAGGAGCAGGAATCTGAGAGTGCACATCTTCAACTGCAAATGCAAAGCAGAGACATGAACTTGAAGTGGTGCAAGGCTTTCCATGTCAAAGCCCACTTCCGATGACGTACTTCCTCCAGAGAGTCTGCCCCACTTACACCTCACCAAAACACCACCACTAACTGGGAATCAAGTGTTCGAGTAGCTGAGCCTCTGGGGAACACTTCTCATTCAGATGTTCTTTTCTTGCTTCTGTAAGTTCTGTGGGGTTTTCTGTGCAGATGATAACATCTGTGAAAACAGGCTATCTTTTTCCCCCCTGTGCAGAGCGTTCTTCATATTTCCTCTTACTGGCTGTCATGAATAGCTTCGTATGTCAACTTGACATAACCCAAAGTCATCTGGGAAGAGGAAACCAGCTGAGGAGTTGCCTAGATTGAACTGGCCTGTGGCCATGTCCCTTGGCATATTCTTAATTATTAATTGATATAGGAGAGTCCAGCCTGCTGTGGGTGGTGCCATCCCCAGGGAGGTGGGCCTAGGCTGCAGCAGAAGGGTGACTGAGACAGTCAGGGGGAACAAGTCAGTAAGTTGTGTTCCTCCATGGTCTCTGTATCACTTCCTGTCTCCACATTCTCCCTTGAGTTTCTGTCTTGCCTCCCCTTGATGACAGACTTTTTGAATTTGTGTGTGTGTGTGTGTGTGTGTGTGTGTGTGTGTGTGTGTGTGTGTGTGTGACAGTACATGTATGGAGGTCAGAGGGAGTTGGTTCTCTCCTTCCACTACATAGGTTCTGGGGATTGAACTCAGTCATCAAGCTTGGGAGCAAGCATCTTCACCTGCTGAGTCATCTCGACAGCTCCTGCCAGAACTCTTAAGTTTTTCCTTTGTGGAAACCACGCAGAAAAGATAGCTGGAAGTGAAGCTTTCTAAGGTTAAAGAGACAAAGCTGTACCCTCTCTGTGTCTAGCCTGGACATCTTGGAAAAATGCTAGGCTCAACTAGCCTCCTTGTTTTGCTCTAGAAGACAACGCTAGTGCAGTGACCCACAAGCCCTTGGCCTAGGATCTGAGCAAACATTCATCCGGCTGCCGCTGTGCAGAGTGTTACAAGTGGAACTGGGGGACAGTTCACACTAAGGAGGCTGACCTTACTAGATGGTGATTGTCACGGATGCCTGCTGAGTCCAGTGTAATTGCACCTGATTTTCAAAACATAAGAGGAAGGCAGAGAGATGCAGAGTTTGGAGATGGTTGTGATATTCCCAGGCTGTGAGCCATGTGTGTGGGTGGCCTTTAGAAGCAGGAATGAGACTTTTCCAACAGCCAGCAGGGAAACGGGGACCCAGGTTACAGTCTCATGGAATCTGGATGGACCCCAAGATGAATGAGTTTTGGAACAGATTTATTACCCCAAAAAACCCCCAGAAAAGAACACAGCCCTGCTGATTCCTTGATTTGGGCTCTTATAACTCAAAGTAGAGACTGAGCTGAGCCACACTGTATCTGGACCTCAGGCCAATGGGCCTGCTATGTAATAGTTGGTACTACTTCAAGCTGCTGAATTTGTAACTGCTGCAACAGAACACTGAGACTTACTGGAGTTAGACAGGTACTGAAGAGCTCCTGGGTGGGATGCTGCTGCTTGCTGAAGACACAGAGCTGAGGACAATGTCGTTTGCTGTGAAGTTCACAAATCATGAGTAGAATCAGCCACCAACTACCATGGGTATCTTCCATGTGCAGGCAACTGAGGTTGGATTTTGTTGGCTCCAAAGGGTGGAAAGCCTTCTGTCTGACTGTAGATAACCAAAGAAAAAGCGAGGCTCTGGGGCTTGAATTTAGAGAGGGAAGAGTTGTGTTGAAAGGAGAAGGGAGGCTAGGCAGAGCTCTAGCAGCCTCAGCAGTAGAAGTTTCTAGAGTGTTTACTGATACTATGACTTCTTGATCTTTATCTCCCTTGCCTCAGTTTTAAATGTAAAGGACATGGTAGGATATGGAAACATGGTTGGGGAGAGAGAGGGGAGGAAGAGAGCAAGGAGAGAAAGAAGAGAGGGGAGGAAGGAGAGGGAGAGGAAGGGAGAGGGAGAGGAAGGGAGAGGAAGAGGGAGAGGGAGGGAGAGGGAGAGGGGAGGAAGGAGAGGGAGAGGAAGGGAGAGGGAGGGAGAGGGGAGGAAGGAGAGGGAGAGGAAGGGAGAGGGAGAGGAGGGAGGGAGAGGAAGAGGGAGAGGGGAGGAAGGAGAGGGAGAGGAAGGGAGAGGGAGAGGAGGGAGGGAGGGAGGGAGGGAGGGGGAGAGAGGAGAGAGAGAGAGAGAGAGAGAGAGAGAGAGAGAGAGAGAGAGAGAGAGAGAACTCTTAGGGAATTTTCCTCCAGATTTGTAGGAAGTCTGAGATCTGAAGGGCAAGTTAGAGACTCAGTGAGCAGAGGTTGCAGCCCTTTGAGTCTGAAGACACCTGGGGCAGATTCCCTTTTCCTCTAGCAACTTCCATTGTTATCACATGATATCTTCAGCCCTTCCATAGCACAGCCAGTAATCAGCTTCATTCAAAGCCCACTGGTTTAAGTATTCATCTCATCTAACACGTTTGGTCAAACATCTTGGTACTATGGCATAGCCAAGTATATTCATACAAACTGAACACCCTACGTTGAAACACATGTGACTCTACATGCATGCTTTCTGTAACAAATGTGTGAGGCAGATAAACTTACAGTCCAGCAAGGTTTATTGGCTCATAGTTATGGAGCTTCTAATCCATGGTCTAATTAGCTTTGTTGCATTCTCTTTGAGAGCATGCAGCCAAAGGCCTAAAGGCCTCCCATCAGAAAGGATCTGCTACCTCCCGGTGGGGGACATTACAGATCAAATTACAGCAAGTTCCATGCATGTGTTAGCCTGGCATTGTACACTGTAGATGATAATTCGAGAAAGGTTGGTCAACTTTGAAGTCTAATTCTGCCCTTGCTAGTACAAACAAGTTCATTTGCAGGAATGTGCGCTTGGGCACACAGAGGCCACAGGTCAACCCAGACTGTCATTACTTAAGCACCGGCTGCTGATCGGGAGCTCGGGTTGGCTGAGCCACCTGGCCTGCGAGGCCCAGGGATCCTCCTGTCCCGGCCTCTTCAGCAGCAGGTTGCACATACCATCATGCTCAGTGTTCTCTTTTTAAATGTGGGTCCTGAGAGTCAAACTCAGATCCCCGTGGTTCTCATCAAGCGTTTATTGTTTCAGCTGTCTCTTTAGCCCTAAATAAGTAATTTCTTAACCAAGATATCAAAGAACCCCAAAGCCTCCCATGATTTCAACTGCTGCCAGGAGCAGCTCAGCTCATTTATGAGCTGGGTACTTTGAATTGGAAAGTGAAATCATGATTACAGTCCTAGAGGAACAAGCCTGGGCTGCTGGACTGAGTGTGTAAGTTAGGGTACCCCCATGAAGAATTGCAAAGACTGTCCCAAAAGACAGAAACAGGAAGAGTCTAAATGAAAGAGTGCAGGGTGAGCCAGAATGCTTGTATCCACTTAAAACAAGAGGGCTCCATCTCCTCTTGAACGTCTTTAGACTTTACCCCATAAGGCTTTCCAGTGGTGTGTTCTGAGTATGTTTCAACGAGACCACCAGAAGCCTGCGTAAGGCTCACAAGTTCTGTACAACTCTTGTGCTCCTTCCCAGCAGGCCTGAGTGCTGAGCTTAGTTGTTATTTAACTGATTTCCAATCTGAGTCCATTGAAATCCCAGCCCTTCCCCTTCCTATCTTTTCTCTAGCCCGCCCAGAGGGTCTGATTCAGGCAGAATTCTGAGTATTATGGACCCAAGCTCACCATTATCAGCACTGTGTCTCCTGTAGTTCATTACCATTTCCCAGGGGCTGTATCAGGCAAAGGTGTCCTCATTCTCTAAGCAAGGAAGCCCCAGACAGACAGTTGTCAAGGCAACGAAAATGCACACTGTGAACTGGGGAGGAAAGGCCATTTCTGGCTGCTGAGAGTCTGTGTACTGTTGAAGCTCCAACTTAATTTGGGGGTTTGGCAAATGGATTTTTTTTTAATGACTAATCATAAAACATACCCAGTGTTATTAGGGCTGGGTGATAGATGAGTGCTTGTTAATGTGATGTGGAAATTTAAGACAGTCTTCAGTGTGAAGCGACCTAGATTAAGTGAGCCTAAAGGATTGATGGCTTGTCTTTGTCATTCTGCATAGTGTAAACAGCTGTGTGTGTGTGTGTGTGTGTGTGTGTGTGTGTGTGTGTGCACCTGTGCGCTTGTGTGCTCCAAACCTATATCTAGTTGTGTCTTTCCATATCTTTTGTTTCCAAATATGTTCAAAATAGAGTAGAAGATACATACCCATATTAAGTATGAACTATGTATTGTATATGTGTAGGGGACTTTGATAACTCTCACCAGGTGAGACTAAGGTCCTATCTTCTTCCTGTTTATTTATTCATTTGCTGCTTTGTATGCCTGGCTTCTTTCTCTGGTCACATACTGGTTTATTAAAGTCCAAGTGGAAGCTGCTACACGCTAATGTCACAAAAGAAGGTGACAAAGATGAGTTCTCAGGGTCAGGGCAGACACATTGGCATGCTTCTCTCTTGCTGTCCTTTCCGCCCACCGGGAGCCTGAAATTCAGGCAGAATCCACACAGCTGTGGACCGTCATCTTTCCCTTTTAACTATCTTTATCTTCTCTGTGCGGGTGTTTATGTGTCTGGTTACTACATGTTTGGTGTCTGCAGTGGCATGGAGAGGACATTAAACCCCTGAAACTGGAGCTGCAGATAGTTGTGAGCTGCCATGTAGGTCTGGTAACCTAACCTGGGTCCTCTGGAAGAGCAGCTACTGCTCTGAACCCCTGAGCCATCTCTCCCCACATGTCTCTCCCCACGCGTCTCTCCCCATGTGTCTCCCTGCTGCCTTCTTAACAAATGCGTTGTTGAAAAGTCACACCATGGAAATAAGGCTTTCTGAACATAGCAGGATTGATGCACACATGAACTCTCAGAGTCTGTGGCAGCATGCACAGGGCCTGAACAGGTCTGGGACCAGATGGGGTCCTTGCTCTGAGGGTGGAAGTGGACACAAATCTGCGTTCCTAATCCAGAAGCTCTCTCCAATTAATAACCACTAACAAATGAAAAATTGGCTTGCTGTTCATTTGTTTGTTTTGCTCTACTCAGGATTTTTCACATACAGCACCCCCCCCCCCCCGAGATAGGGTTTCTCTGTGTAATAGCCCTAGTTGTCCTGGAACTTATTCTGTAGACCAGGCTGGCCTCAAACTCACAGAGAAGCACCTGGCTCTGCCACTCAAATGCTGGGATTAAAGGTGTGCGCCACGACAACCCGACTTTTCTTTTAAACTTATTTTATTATTATTACTTTTAGATGCTGTTTGTTTCTTATGAGAAAGAGCAAAAAAATGATGTAAATTTGGATGGATAGGGAAGATCTGGGAGGAGCTGGGGGATGGGAACCATAGTCAGAATATATTGATGAAAAAAATCTTGTTTTGATTTAAAAAGAAAAAAGCCAAACAGCCAAGCATGTGGACTCACACTTGTAATCCCAGCACCCAGGAGACTGAAGCAGGAGGATTTCTACAAGTTCAAGGCCAGCCTGGGCTACATAGATCTTGTTTCCAAAATAAATGCATAAAATAAAAGCAAATGAATAAAATTAAAACAATTAAAAGCTGGGATGTCTTTAATCTAACTTTGTGCCAGTGTGATCCAGTGTGAAAGTAAAATGATAGCCAACATCTAGGGATGGGTCCTCCAGGAGTTCAGGTTCTCCACAACTGTCTTCTGGCTCTCACCCCAGGAAAGGGAAAGTGCGCCAGCATTCAGGAGAAGAAATTCAGTTGCCCAGGGAAGAAGTACCTTTGTTTTCTCCATCTTCAGCTGATTGGCCGGGGGGGGGGGGGGGGGGGGGGGGGGGGGGGTTAGGCAGGATTTGTATTACTCTCTCGTGCTCAGCCCTCCGCCATGTAAAGCTATCAAGGCCATGTCCTAAAGAGGCTGTGTGCTCAAGCTGTGGTTAGCCAATCTTGTGAGCCAGCTTCATGTATGTGTGCAAGCAGCTTGCCTCCCTGAGCGGGAGACGCCCTAAGATTGCACTTTATGCCGGTCTCATCTCTCCAGGCTAAGGCTGGGAGAGTGATCACCAGGTAAAAAGGCACGTCCCCAGGCTTGTTGGGATAACAGAGCAATAAAGCGCCTTTGATCCCCTCCTGGCTTTGGGGATGTTATCACTTCCCTTTATAGCATTTCTGCTCCGGTTGAGACAGGCTAAGTGGAGATATGCAGGTTATTAAAGCTGGAGCTTCATAAAAAGACCAGACTATAACCAATTGTTGAATTTGGTTCCTTTCAAATGAATTTCTTTCTCTGAGCTGGAAGTAGGAGGAGGCCCTGAATATAGAAGGGTGGCCCAACATAAGAAACAGGTGTGAAAAGAGGTGGATGGGATTTCCACAGACAGCTGGCTTTCTTGGAAAGGTTCAAGTCCGTGTGAATACTTGTTAAGACTTGTACTTCAAAAGCACAAGTCCCCTGCGCTCACTAAGTTCCCGCTATGTGCCAGGTGTTGAGACATTTTACTGGACGGCACTAAAGCATAAAGCAGCAGAAATCGCCTGGTCCAGCTCTCGGGATGCTGGTGGGGAGAAAAGATCCTAAGAATTATAAAGTGTCTTAACCAATGCAAGTGTCACAGGAACCCAGAGGATCTGGGGAGACCCTATGGGAGCTGGGGAGACCTGGCAGAAGGAAAGCATTTGAACTGGTCTTGAAGACTGGATAGAAGTTCTACATGAGGAGAAACAGGGAATTAAGAATGAGGAGACATCATTGGCGTTGAAGATGTAGGTGCAAGGAACGGTTGGCATGTGCAAAGATTGTGGCAAGAGCAGTGCTCAAGCTGTGGGTGTGGGAGTGAGAGAAGGTGGATTTTAGAATCATGAAGCCAGAGGTGTTGCTGTACGCCTGTAATTCCAGCCACCTGGAAGCCAGTCGGGAGGACTCCAGGTCTTGAGGCCAGCCTGGGAAACAGAGACTCCACTGAACTTCAGTTCACCTTCTTCCTGTATTCTCTACACCTGCGCCAGGTGACAGAGCCTCCTCTACTCTTATTGATTGATTGATTTTGCTTCTATGATTTTGTTTCTTTTATATTGAAAATAGTTTTTACCACATAATATATTCTGATTAGGGCTTCCTCTCCCCTACTCCTCTGAGATCTTCCCTTCTTCCCTACCCACCCTGATCCACATTTCTTTTATTCTCTCTCTCATTTAGAGTACAAACAGACATCTAAAAAATTACAATAGTAAAGTAAGATAAAACAAAACAAACCATAATAGGCCATAACAAACAGAAGAAAAGAGCCCAAGAACAAGCTCAAGAAACACATATAGACACAGTGACACACATGTTCTCACATACACAACTCCCATAAAAACACAAACCTGGAAACCATGATATATGCACAAAGGGCCTGTAAGGTTTAAAAGAGAAAGAAAGAAAAGATGAAAGGAAGGAAGGAAGGAAGGAGGGAAGGAAGGAAGAAAGGAAGGAAGGAAGGAAGGAAGGAAGGGAGAAAGGAAGGAAGGAAGAAAGGAGGGAAGAAAGAAAGAAAGGAAGGAAGGAAGGAAGGAAGGAAGAAAGGAAAGAAGGAAGGAAGGAAGGAAGAAAGGAGGGAAGGAAGAAAGAAAGAAAGGAAGAGAAAAAGGTAAAAAAAAGAAAAGGAAAGGAAAGGAAAGGGAAAGAAACCTTAGCAACGCATTATGAAGCATTATGAGACAAAGATTCTAAAATGTCAGTGAATTTGTTTTGCATTGGC
Source organism: Onychomys torridus (assembly GCF_903995425.1). Lineage (NCBI taxonomy): Eukaryota > Metazoa > Chordata > Mammalia > Rodentia > Cricetidae > Onychomys > Onychomys torridus. Next base: position 72,404,507 of record NC_050454.1, read on the forward strand.
TATCTACTTCTGGGCAGGGCACTTGACCTTAAGGGAGGTTTCTATATCCAGTGAGACGCTGTGGGAGAAAACTAAGTTTTCGTCGTAAGCTGTTATCAATTGAAGGTAACTTCTGGGTTAGGGATGGGGACTGTGTCCACTTCTCCTCTCAGTGGGGGTCCCATCTGGCCCAGACCTGTGTGGGCTCTGTATGTTGCCACAGGTTTGTATGTGTGGGTCCTGCTATGTTTAGAAGGCCTTGTGGGTCTTGAACCCATTACATTTTGTTAGAGATTGAACCCCACAATGTTGGGAAACTGACCTTGCAGTTGTGCTGGTAAGTTTAAAGGCATGAGCCTCCCAAGTGCTGGGATCAAAGGTGTGTGCCACCACCACCTGGTTAACTGGTGGCTAGTTCAGCCCTCTGATCTCCAAGCAAGCTTTATTTGTCAAAACACAAACAAAATACCACACAAGAGTGGCCCTGATGGTCAATGCTGGGTTTGTGGGTGCTTTACAGGATGGCTATGGCCACCTTCCCTAAGGGGAATGAGGCAGAGTCCTGTTCATCCTGCTAGGTGAGTGGAGGAAGACAAGAATACCATTGCTCAAAAGCATTCTGGCAACTGTTACATTTGTTCAGTTTTTAATCCTGGAAAAAATTTAATGTCTATACAGACTCTTTTTCTGATTATTGACACTAATGCCAATCTGGTCTTAATAATAAAAACCTGGAGCCAGATATTGGGGCAAATGCTGAAAGATCAGAGAGACAAAGGAGCAAGCCACCTCCACCTCCTACCTTGCCCACTCCTCAGCTGAAAAGGGCAAGCTCCTGTCTCCTCCCGCCTTATATTCCTCTCTCTACCCAGCCGTATCACTTCCTGTCTCCACCTCCCTAGTGCTGGGATTAAAGGCATGTGCCTCCCAAGTACTGGGATCAATGGTGTGATATCCTAAATTCAAGGATTAAAGGCGTGGTTATCTATCTCTATGGTTAACTAGTGGCTAGCTCTGCACTCCGATCTCCAAGCAAGCTTTGTTTGTTAGAGCATAAGCAAAATATCACCACAAACATCTCTCTCTCTCTCATATATGTGTGTGTGTGTGTGTGTGTGTGTGTGTGTGTGTGTGTTGTGTGTGTATAACTGTTTGATGCAGAGTTTGAAAGGAAAAAGCAGAGAGGATAATTATTCAACCATAACTGACTGGAAAGTCTCTTCTTAGAGACGAAGCACCCTTGGTCAGGAAACCAAAGTGGTGACCCTGGAGGTGAAATTGGCTTGTCACCAGCCATGCTCAATGCAAGCGCCCTTTCATGCTTTAATTCTCTCACTTGCTGAAGCTTGCTCCTTATCTCTTTGCTTCTAGTAGCATCAGCTTTGCTGTAGTAACTAAACCCAAACAGAATTCATTGTTCTTGCTTTCATAGGCCTTCCTGGGAATTCTGAGGGATTTGCTTTCTTTGGAGACCTGTGCTACCTGCCTGCTTCCCAGGCAGTTCCAGTGGTCAGCTCCTCCAGCCCTTCATCTCTGGAGTTTGCAAGCTTCTCTTGCCACATGCATTAACCTTGCCTGGGAAACGTCAGATCCATTCCCATCAGAGCCAAAAACAGTATCCAATTTTGCATCCATTAGGTAATGTCTTGTGATTAAATACACACCTCAGGATGCTCTTTGCTGGGAAAGCTGTTCCCAAGGTCCCTGGAGGAGAGCTGAGGACACAATTCATCAGGAATTGTAACTCATCAGTTCTGGGGACTGTGAAAGCCAGAAAGCACTTCTCATACAACAAGGCCTCATCCCATCTCTGGGTATGTGAGTAAGAGAGGGATGTCCACAGTGAGAGATGAGGTTTTACATCTATCATCCATTCCTCATTGATATAAAGTGAGAAAACCAACAGCAGTTTGTGGGGGGTTAAGTCCAGTGTTCCTTGGCAAGGAACCTGGTGGTTTGCATCATTTCTGTCCAAACTCAAGTCATTTTCTTTCATTTCTTGTTACCTTTGGTTGGTCAAATGGGAGTGTGGTGCGGTGCGGTGCGGTGCGGTGCGGTGCGGTGCGGTGCGGTGCGGTGCGGTGTGTGTGTGTGTGTGTGTGTGTGTGGTTTGGGCTCTGCGTCACCAGCTTTGTGTTTCCTGGGCTTCCTGGGTCTGTGGGTTCTGTGCTCTCGTGAACACCTGCTGACTTTGGAACAGCCCAGCCATTCTTCTTCCAGCGTTTCTTCTGCTCCATTCTCTTACTTCTCCAGTCAGGGGCTGAGCTAAACATCTGTCCTGGCTTCGAAACGGCCCAGCCAGTTTGAATGTTGTTTGGTTGTTTTTTCGAGACAGGGTTTCTCTGTAGCTTTGGAGGCTGTCCTGGAACTTGCTTTGTAGACCAGGCTGGCCTCGAACTCACAGAGATCCACCTGCCTCTGCCTCCCGAGTGCTGGGATTACAGGCGTGCACCAGCACTGCCCAGCTGTTTGTTTTTTTAATCAGTTTCTTTGTTTTTGTTTACCTTTGTCTGGAACATTTTCTCTGCCTCCTTCAAACTTCGTGATTCTCTCTTCAGATGGGTCCTGTCTGTTAATGAGCCCAGCAAGGACTTGCTTCTCTCTTCTTGGTGCTTTGAATTCCAGTGCTTTTTCCAGTCCGTCCTCTGGGTCCTCTCTCAAGTGACACTGCTTGTCTGTTCTTTCATGTTGTCCCCTGTTGGTGTGGGCAAGGAGTTCAGCAGTTGAGGTGGGAGGCAGATTCAAAGGCAGTTTCAAACTTTCAAATGTTGGTTTTTCACTTAAGCAATAGAAAAATCCCCCAAACTGGTGGGAACACATTGGAAAGCATTTCCATTTCATTACAAGTTTAAAAACAAGTGAGCACAAGGCGGCTTACTGTGAACAAAGGCTAGAGGGTAAACTGACCAACAGTAAACACACACAGGTAGCAATTATCTATCTCTAACACACTCCGTGGGTTCAGACTCCCAGGACAGCTCTTACTGGACCACAAGCCAAACCAAGGACAACAACAAAAAAGGAAATACTTCTTTCTCAGCTGGCTCAAGAGAAGGCAGAGTACTGAGTTCACTCCAACGGCACTTGGTCCTGGGCAGGGTGAAGGATTTCACTCTCCAACAAGAACTGCAGCTGACAAGGGCCTGGAGTGAATAGCCCTTTGTTGTTTTCCTGGCTGGCCTGCCCTGCCCCCCTCCCTCCATCCGATGGGATGTCTAAACCCGAGATGTTACTGTCTGTTTGAGGTCACTCCAGGCTGTATAATGAATTCTAAGCCAGCCTGGGCTACATCGTGAGATCTTGTCTCCAGTGGTGACAACAGACACAGAACAAAGCAAATCATGAAGTCAAAAATCAAACAGGTGGTGAGCCCAGGCTGCCCTGGCTGTGCTGGCCCACATCACCTCTTGCATTTTTGCCGCAGCCTGGGCTCTGAACACACATGTGTGAGCTGTGCAGTGAGCGTGACTTATGCCACACAATGGATGCTAAAACACCTCAACTCAGATTTGAGATTGTTGTGTGTTATGAATGGCAGTTTCTACTGTACTTATAAACCTTCCTGCTCTTATAGAAGCGACTTTTAATTATAAAGGGCATCTCAATATTTCCCTACCACCATCCCTAAACATGTATCAAATTAATTCCCCTTTGAATTATATTGTGTTATTATTTGATTTTTTTAATTGCTGTTCGACTTACAAACTTGAGTTTCATTAAAAATTAGTCAAATACACTTTGTCTTAGTCTGAGGACAGGATCTCCAACAATTTCTGAAATGGCCCTACACATACTGCTTCTGTATTATGTTAATAATTATATGAAACATTCTCAACATCAATGATTGTATAATCAAAGTATCAATCAACTCTGATAGAAATTGAGAATGCTACCCATCCCTCAGCATCAACTATTCAGGTAAGAGTGAGTTCTTCATGTAAAGATAAAGGAGCATAGCACTTTCATTGGCATGAAGATTTCTTTAATAAATGATAAAGTTATATACAGACTGAAATTTCATTATGCTCTATTATGCTTGATTTGTGCATGGGTTTACACATCTAGGGTTGCATACACATTTCTCAGATTAGAAAGAGTTGTGAGCCAAGAAAGTCTAAGAAGTCCCCTACTGGACATGGGGTGTTCATTCCTAACCTTGGAGCACACCCCCAAAGACCAGAGCACTTCTCCAGTCATACTGCATTGCCCAGGACTGCCCTTAACACAGTAGTCATGAGTATTTAAAATTCCGTACTGACTCCAATACCAGTCTCATATCTCATGCTTCTAACACTTGGAATTTTCTCTTCAGACGGTTGATTTTGTTTTTTTTCTCAGCTTTTGGAGTGAATAATAACACCTCTTTGGAAGTCAGACACATGACACTGTGTTGGTAACAGGAATGAAGGTAGACAGGCCTTTAGGTGAGCATGGATGAGCAGCCTTCCAGGAGTGTGCAGCAGTTAGGGTTTGCTGAAGTTGCCAGTGCCAGAGACTCCTCGACTGTCCTCTGTGCCCCACTTGGCTCTGGGCCTTCCTGAGCCCTCTGCTCAGGGCCTGGCCAGATGTGTTGTTGGTTCCACACTGGACACTAGTTGATCTGAGGGTGAAGTGCAGGGAGAAGGACCATCCTGTGAGCCTGGGGTTAGATCTCCACATGAGGTCTGGGTCTTGGATTGATTTCCACTTCTCTATTGTATTTCCACACACACTAGTGGTATCTGCCCCACAACATCTCCTGCTTTTCTGGCGGTAGCTTTCCCAGTATGTTTTGCTGAAGCCATATCCCATATTGGCAGTGTTTTTGTCTGGAATTAGAAAGAAAGGTTGGCAGGAGCCTATGGTAGCCATAGGTCTCTGCTCCAGACGTGTTTTGCACAGAGAGATTCTTCTCCCCTCCAGAGGCTGGGGACATCTATCAGACCTTCATTTGGAAAATACAAGAGCCCTGGAGCAGATCCCCTGGGACTATGGACTCTGCAGTTCCTTGTTCTTGTGTTCGTCTGTGTTCAATGCTGATCAAAGTTTCCAGTGGGGCAATCTTAGCTCTCTATGGTCTAGCATCCAGTGTTGCAGATAAGCAGACCCAGGCTGTGCCCTTTGATATAGAGTTGTAGTAGTTTTCCCTGGAACTTCAGGGGTTTCTTTTGTTTGTTTGTTTGTTGGTTTTGTTTTTACATGTCCAAAAATGTCAATAATTGTTTGAGAAAGTTTCTTCTTGATGTTGTAGCCATAGGACACTGGTGTCTAAACCCCTTACATGTTGGGTTTGAGAGCAGAAGGCCCAAGCTGCCCTGTACCTGAGGGGCCTTCAGTGAGTTCTGTGGCAGAAGAAGAAGAGGCTGTGTACCTGTATTTTATGGAGGAAAGATGGCAGCCAGAAAGCTGTGAGTGATAGAGTTCAGGCTTCTCATACCACCCACAGACACAGCCCTTCTGCTGGTGTCCTCTCTCACCTGGAAATCACATGTGTTCTTGAAGAAGGTGGCAGGAAAGGACCTCAAAGGCCATGATAGCCAGTCAACTTTTTCTTGTGTTCTGGTCAGTCATAGATCTACAGTCCAAAATGTTATGGAAATGCATGGAACTACTGAGGTGGAAGATTCTAGGACCCCCTTCCTGTTTTAGGGGGCAGGGTCTCAGGTAGCACAGACTGGCTTTGAACTCTCTATGAAGCTGAGGCTGACCTTGAACTCCTAGTCCTTCTGCCTCCAATTCCTCAGTGGTGGAACCACAGACATGTATCGCCATGCCTGGCTTTCCTGAAGCCTTTTTAAAGAAATGCAGGAACTAAGCCATGTACCAGAGAACCTGCTTCAAAGTCACAGCTAACTCTTGATTGGAGTGGGGTATGTTCTACTTTTATCAAGGCCTTTTGCTTTTATTCTAAGTTTATTTTTATTTTTATTCTTTTCTATTCCTTAGAGATTAAGTCTTCTCTATTTCTGTCTCTGTCTCTGTCTCTCTCTCTCTCTCTCTCTCTCTCTCTCTCTCTCTCTCTCTCTCTCTCTGTATGCATATGTGTGTGCTTTTGTTATTTACTCTTTAGAAATGGAAACTGGTCATTTATGTTGTCATTTAACTCATATGAAAGTAAAAAATAAATTTGGAAGGAATGGAAGGGGAAAGGGAAGAAATGAAAGAAAGTAAAGAGGAAGCAATGTGAGAACGGGAAAGTAAGCCGCTGACATTTCTTATGTCCTTCTGACCTCGTCACCCGGCCCTCTGAGAGCTTGTCAAAAAAATGGGCATTTCATAGACCTGCCACCACCTCCTTGTATTGGCATCTGTGATAGTGTGTCAGGAAGAGAAAGGAGGAAGGCATTCATGCTCCCCTTGTTCCTTGCTAAAGGATGAAGAAGATTTGGGTGAGACAGACAGATAAAACAAAAAAGGACATCTAACCTGTGTCATGGGAAAAGACTGACTCACAATGAGATGCCTCTATATGAGTCATCTGAGGATACCTTCCCAAGAGATGTTTTTGCTTTGTTTGCCTAAAATATTATACAGCTTTTGTCACATGCTTGGCTCTCTGGAGTCTTAGCTGTCCAAGTGGGAAGCGACCTGAGAATCTGCTACAGTCTTCACGCTGTACTGATCCTCTCAGTCCCCAGCATCCAGCTGGCCCCTTCTGAGTCTAAGGGAAACTTCTAAGGGAAACCTATTTTACAGTAGACCACAACTTAGACACTCTTGTTGAACTGAGTGCCATGAATTAGTTTTCCTTACTGCACAAAATACACACATATATATGGAGTACATACACCATATATAACATAGATACATACATACACAGACACACATGCACACATACATACACACTTGACAACTGAGATTCTAATTTTGTACCAGTTTGATAGTCTTTGTGGCAAGAGATATTAGAATCCTGGCAATACACTCTTTTATTTCTATGACTCTCAAAATACGAGCCAAAGTGTCCAAAATTGGTGCTTTGAGTTTAGTAAAGCTGGCTATAAATAAGGCCGATGTGACAGAATCTTGGAATATAGAAATGTCTATTTCCACCCCAAAGCATGAATGAAAAATGGTCCCTGTGGGGATTAAGGATCATTTTCTCATCTGTAATGGTAAATGGGTCTTAACTGGAGAAAGCCACGAATTCAGTAAAGGCAACATTTCCAGAAAGTGGCAGCTGTGAGTGCAGTAGCCCTGACCCAGGGTGGGTAAATTTGGAGAGGCCCTGTGGGTTCCCAAGACCGCAGGTGGCACCAACCCATATATAATGTGTGTATCATAGCATGTGTGTGTGTGTGTGTGTGTGTGTGTGTGTGTGTGTGTGTTGTGTGTATGTACATACTATGTTTCTCCCCATATACAAATACCTGTGATAGAGCACAATTAACAATGAAGTAGAATGATGGCTACACTGTATTGAAATGAAAGTCATGTGAAAATGGACTCCCTTCTGTCTCTCGTAAGTGTACTGTACTTGTTACACTTCCTGTGATAATGTGAGGTGATGTTTAAACACTACGGATTCTCATTGTCAGCCCTGAATCCCCAGCATGTCTGGTGATGTGGAGCTATTAAGCAATAACATTAGAGAATCCTGAGTGCAGATATTGCCATGTCAGGAATTGATCTGAAGTCTAAGATAGGGGGACAAGTCAGGTCATACAAGCGCCATGGATATTCCAGACCAAGAAATGTGGCGGTTTGAAAGAAAATGGCCCTCAAAGGGAGTGGCACTATTAGGAGGTGTGGCCTTGTTGGAAGAAGTGTGTCACTGTGGGGGTGGGCTTTAAGGTCTCTTTTTCTCAAGTTTCACTCAATGTGACAGTCCGTTGACTTCCTGCTACCTGCAAGATGTAGGACTCTCAGCTACTCTAGCACCCTCTCTGTCTTCATGCCACCATGCTCACCATCATGATGATAATAGATTGAGCCTTTGAAACTGGAAGCGAGCCCCTCCATTAAATGTTTTCCTTATAAGAGTTGCCATGGCCATGGTGTCTCTTCACAGCAATAAAAACCCTAACAAAGGCAGGTCTCATTCTTGTCTGGAAGACATAGAGAGATGTCATCCCACTACTCAGACAGTGTGCAATTTGAAACTTACAAACGGTTTATTTCTGGACCTTTCCAGAACTACCGGCCTATAGTTGATGGCAGGTGATTGAAGCCTTGGAAAGTGAGCCTGTGGGTACAGGAACCTACTGTGTATTTAGAGGAAGCTTATTGCATGACACATCAGAGAAAGTTGACGTCATACTAACTTGTGACAGCTGAAGTAAGTTAATTGACTTTTACTTAAGTTAATATTTACCTTTGCAGAAAGTCATTCATCCTTAAACTACACACACACACACACACACACACACACACACATACATGCATGCATGCTGTGGAATAATGTACATTGTAAAGATCTGTCACTGGAATTGGTTTAATAGAATGCTGACTGGCCAGTATCCAGGCAGGAAGTATAGGTGGGGCAACCAAACTAAGGATGATGGGAAGGAGAAGGACAAAGGCAGAGTCAGAGAGGAGTTGCTTGCAGACACAGAGGAAGCAAGATGATCGTGCTGTACTGAGAAAAGGTGCCAAGCCACATGGCAAAGCATAGATGAGAAATATGGGTTAATTTAAGTGTAAGAGTTAGCTAGTAATGAGCCTGAGCTATTGGCCAGGCATTTATAAATAATATTAAGCCTCTGAGTGGTTATTTGGGAATGGGCAGCAGGAAAGAAGTGTCTGTTTACATAAGTATACACATATATATGTATATATTTTTATGAAAAAATAAAGGTGTAGAAATTTTGTTGGTATGAAACAAGGTTTGGGAAAGCCATTTTTCTATCCTTGGCCAAATTCTGGCCCCACCAGAGAAGGAGATGTGTGGAAGAGGGGTGTCACTAGAGTGACACACAAAACAGCAGCAGTGGCAGGTGTGAAGGCCAGGCTCCGGCAGGCAGCAGGGAAGGCATGGGAGTACTGTGTTTAGATAGCAGTACCTTCCCCTGTGTCTGTACAGAAAATGTAAATACAAAACAAATATGAGAGATCATATAGCCATACATCTGAGGGGAAGGGAAGAAAGGCAAATTTATATTATAAATGGTAAGAAATGCAGGCATAGTGGGAGGAAACACCCTCAGGTGCACCTCTGAATCTCTGAGTTTATTTATTTTTAAAATGAAAATATTGAGTCAAATTTGTTAAAATATTAAGTACAGTATGAATAATAATTTCCTAATGATGATTTGTATTGAAAGTACAATTTGTCAAAAAAGATGTCTAAAAGTGTCATACTTGAGAAAAATAATGATTATGTAACTAAAGATAGTAATTACTATCTGAGACAAAAACAGGTTCCACCCACCTACCATAGCTATCTCTCAGAAGCCCGATTTATTCCCCTGAACTCATCTTTGATTGGGGAAAGTAAGAGCTGCTGTTTTTTAGTGTGATATTTGCTTAATAAAACAGCGCTAGAACTATCAGGAGCATTACAGCAAAATCTAATCATATTCAATTGAGCTGTTTTATCTCTTGGTTTTGTTTTTTTTTTTTACTGTGGGGATTTAAGGTATATGACTTGCCTTTAAATACATACATATATATATATAGCAAAATTCTTACTACAGGTAAGATTTAACACATCTGTCATCTCACAGTTACTGTTGGTAGAAAGAGATAATAAAATCTCTCTCAATGCACTTCTGACATACAGTACATTGTGGCTGACTGTGTGTGTGTGTATTTTTAACAATCACTAAAATAACCCAGAAACCCAATGTTCTCATCCTGTACATTGTATCTCTAGGATCTCCCATGCCATTGGACCTTCCTGATACCCTCTTTAATATTTCCTTAGCTGATGAATTCCAAGACCAACTGTAATTTGCTTGAACTGATCAGAGATGGGCCTTTGCAATCCTGCCCACTAATTTGTAAAAACAGTTTTATTGTTTAATCCTAACATCTGAGTGTTTTGCAGGCTTGGATAAGCATCGGGAAGATGTGTAGACAAAGCTAAAGGGGTGAGGGTGGAAGGTCAATCTATACACCGTGCAAAGGGCAGGAAACACTACAAAACACATGAGACCCAACCAGGTGAAGAGAAAAAACTCACCTCACCCTGTACCTGTAAATCTTAAATAATGGCTGCCGAATTTGAATGACCACACCCTAATGTGTGGAAAAAGACACTTCTAGAAGCTATGCAGTTATTGAATGAAAATTCCAGTGCCCAGGATGGACTACCATCTTCTGAGTCATTGATCAGAGATGTCTGTGATCTACATCCCCCACAATACAGACTATTGCCACTGTTGTTGGTAGCACACTAGAACCACAGGATAAGATGGTAGTGCTGAAAACACCATGCACTCTTTTATTGCTGGACATGAATAAATGAAGCAAGGACTGAGCTGGAAGCTTTTCCCATGCTGGCTTGCTTTCTAGTGCCAGAAGCATATAGGCTGCCCTGGAAGAATTGTCACCAACATTCCTGCTTGGTTATGGACTCTGAGGTCAGTCCCAACATGTCAGGCAAGATATGCCCACTGTTGTAATAGTTACACAACCAATATAGGTGAAACCAACAGTTAGTTGTCCAATTAGACTTCACGGCTTCCCAAGAGGCAACCCAGGTCTCTGATACCAACACCCGTGACTTTGAAGTTGAAACACCTTATCACTATTTCTTTCTTAAATAGGTGTGTTGTGTCCATCAAATTGTCTCTTAAACCTTTGTGTTTGGTCCCATAGCCTCTGTTGGTCTTCTTCAGGGAAGCACTACTTCATGGGAGTAAACATGATGTGGTAGTTACTATGGAAACTCACGGGTGATCAGAATGCTGAGGATGTTGTCGTGACACAGCAGACTACTTCTCAGTCCTAAACAGGAGAAAATCATCACATCTCTACATCATTCCTTCCCAGGCTCAGGAAACACTGTGGGAGAAGGAGTAGGAAAAAAGTAGGGAAGAGCTGACAGAAGAATATATGTGAGATATAACTGAGCAGTTGTGGTTGCCTGCACATGACCCTCCAAGACTGGTCTGCTAAGACACCTCATGGAAGGTGGGGGCAGTTCATAAGGCTTACGATGGGGTTCACAAGGTCCTGCCTTTCCCAGGGTGTATAAGTGGCTAACAATTGTTGAGAAGAGGGATGGAGTTGATCAGTGGTGAAGCCTCTGTAGGTTGCACATGTTCCTTTAAGACACCCCATACACAAATTCATACAGCAACCCCAGTTAAATTCGCTGGTTCAGCAAGTTAGCTTTGAGTGACATTACTTCTTTAGTCTGGATCTGGGATGAATGAATATCTGCTTATGCACCCCTGCCCCAGAGGCACATATCAGCATGTTAATTTTATTTTCATATTTTGAGCAACCTCCAGACTGCTTTAACTTAGATTTAACCATCATACAAGAGTCATCCCCCAAACCCTGTCCCAGTACCTTTGCCAGCCACTTTTTTATAACAGCCATTTTAGCACATGTGGGGTGATATTTCAATGTGGTTTTGTTGGTATTTCCCTGGTGGCTGTTTTAATGTCTTTACTGGAGAAATATTTGCTTAGGTAAATTGCCCAATATTATTTGTTATTTATTTATTATCTATCTATCTATCTATTTATTTATTTATTTATTTATTATTTATTATTTATACCAGAGCTGAGGACCGAACCCAGGGCCTTATGCTTGCTAGGCAAGCGCTCTATCCCTGAGCTAAATCCCCAACCCCTTTTTATTTTTTTTTGCTATTATGTTGTATGTATATATTTGAATGCCTTGTCAGACACGTGGCTCAAACTTATAATTTGCAAATGTTTTCCTCAATCCTCGGGCCACACACATTATCATTTTGTTGATTTTTTTTTCCTTTGTTGGGTATAAGCTTTCAGTGTGATGCAGTCTTGCTGGCTGATTTTTGTTTTTTTTCACAAGTATAAATTGATTTTGAATGAGATTTCACCTCAGAGGTCTCAAAGGCAACTTCCCACCTTTAGAGGCACATGGAAAAGAAAGTCCTCAGTAGTCTCTGAAGGAACACTTGATATAAAACAGGACTGAGGGAGTGCATCTCGTGGACATTCTACTTGACTCTGTTCTCTTTGTGATGTCACAGCTGAAGTCATCTGATTGTTTACTAACTTCAGTGAGGACTCCTCAAATGAGTTCTGCAGCTCCCACAGCACACACAGACTCTAATCTGTGCTTGCTCCCGGAGACCAGCTCCTGGGAAAGCATAAAGGTTGACACTAACCAGCCTGGAGATACCTTGGACAAGGAAGGATAATATGGAAAAACATCACTCTGACTTCTCACAGGGAAATTTGGAATGAAGAGAGAAGACTGCATTGGGAACACAGAACTTGGTCTCCCCCTCCCTCCCAGGGATCAGAGGGGTCAAGCCCTAGAGGTTGAGATACTTCCTACAGGCTGAGGCCTTAGAGACCTGAGAACTAGGGACTGAGGAACTGAAAGGTGGAGATGTGGTAGTTGTCAGGATAGAGGGGCTGAGTCTCCCAGGGAAGTGGAAAGCGATGGGAAGGGTTGATATTGGGGGAAAGGTAACAGTACCCAGAAGTTACAGGGAAAATGGTGCACCTCACAAAGCTCTTGCATCACCCCACAAATAGCAGACATAATAAAAGCAGGGTTTTGTTTTTTGGTTTTTTTTTTTGTTGTTGTTGTTGTTGTTTTTTGAGCTGGGGAAATAAGATCTATTCTAGAAAGCTAGGTTGAATGTGACAGAGAAGGAGATTCCATTGACACTACTGTGGGCCATTTGCTTCCTCTCAGACCTGAGTGGGGAGATGGAAGGGCTAAATTTGATCCCATCCATGGCTATTCTTGAATGCTTGGCCTGGCTCCCAGGCTTTTCTAGTTAGAGGCTCCAGCACAGTGTTTGTTAGGCAGAACTAGAGGAGCATGGGGACAAGGCAGAAGGAGGAGGGGGTCCCTAAAGACCGAATGCCCACTACATGGATTCAAACTCATCAATGCGCTGTTTGGTATTGCCCTGTCGGACCTGACACAGGGTCTTGTATTTGTCTTGTCCCACTCACATGTTCTCAACATGGAACATGCCATTGGCAGTCTTCTTGGACTCATCTCAGGCATTGGCAGCTCTGAAGTAAGGGCCTTAAGATACTTGTGCACAAGCTCATTCTTCTCTCTCTGTCTCAGTGGTACGTTCCTCTTCACTGTGGTCCTTGGCCATAGCATCAGCCGGACAGATCAGCCCTGGCCTCTGCCCCGTCCTCATCCTGCTCTAGGTTTTATTTACAAGGGCAGCAGAGAATAGCAACACACTTAGCAGCTATGTTAGAAGAAATGGGTAGCGGCTGCCAAGACAGCTCAGTGGTTCAAGCTTCTCTTGCAGAGAATCAGTTTGGTTCCCAGAACCCACATCAGGCAGCTCACAACCACCCATTGCTGGCTCCAGGGCACCTAATGTCCTCTTCTGGGCTCCATGGGCATTGCAGGCACATATTAATATACACACACACACACACATATAAATAAAACCAAATCTTTAAAAAGTGGGAAAAAATAAATGAAGATTTTACAATGTGTCTACAGGATAGGCTTGAATAATAATGAAAGTGCTATTTGTTCATGAACAGAAAAGCCCAATGCTATAAATATGTCCATTTTTCTGAATTAATTTTAATTTAATCCAACCATAAAAGTGTCACTTAATTTTAGCAACTGAACCACAAAAAAACCCACAAAGGTTTTTTTTTTTTTTTTTTTTTTTGTCTTTGCATTAGTCAATTGTCGCTAAAATTCATATTGATTATTAACTAAGAAAATTCTGAAAAGGAAGATGAGTACAGTTTGAAGCTTCTGCAATCAAACCAATGTGTAAACATTGCTTTTGTCCACCAAGCAATACCGAATAGAAAGTAGCTCTGAACCTATGGAACCTTTGAAACAGACCTATGTGTGTGAAAACTTTGAGCATGCCCCTGTTATTATATACTGCATCAGTTTGAACACATTAATAATAAGAGGGTCACAATGTGTCAGTATCGCATTAAGGAAAAGAAATGAAAAACAGTTTCACTTGGTGTAATTAACCAAGAGTGAGCCCAGATGTGAGTCATTTACTTCTCTCTCCCTGTTTCTTTCATTGTCCCGTCTGTTGGTTGTAGGAGTCTGTATCTGTGCTTGCCTGAATACTGACTGTGTGTGTGTGTGTGTGTGTGTGTGTGTGTGTGTGTGTGTGTGTGTCCCTAACAAAGAGCTTTGCTCTCCCCTTTATTGAACAGCACTGAAATCACATGGGGAAGGGATGAGGGATACTTCAAAGTTCACAAGAAATAAAGTCGCTGACTCCCACTGACCCAGATAACAAACAGTATTACAAATATCATTGTTTATCAAGCAATATCTATGTTTTGTCTTAAACATTTATGGTGGATATTCATTTTATGAGGTGGCTTTTTGTCCGTTTTTCTGTTTTCAGCCAATGATTATCATAACACACAATCATCCACATCCTCATACTCACAGATCAGGGGCATAAGAATACATGACTTAAGATCAAAGCTATACATTAACTTAGGATGTAGAAGTTGATTACATGGGGAACCAAGGATAGCAAGATTGGTTGTTACATTGTTATCTTAAAGGCAGGTTAAGCAAACAGGCTAAGCATACAAAAGGCAGCAGTCTTAAACCTAAGTGACCACAAGATGCATTTAATACCTGTCTGTGAGGTCCAACAAAAGCCCCCGTTTCTTTGACTCTAAGAGATCCTTTCATAATAACGCATTCCCACCATGCATAAACTTCCATTTGGGAGTTGAGGAGATTGAGGGAAGGACTGGGGAAGCCATGACTTCCCCCGAGTCACTGGGGACAACGTTATGAACTTTCTTGTAAGTGATGTTGAAGAGACTAGATTCATTTGCATGAGGATAAAATTGGATTCACACTTCACACTCTGCTTAGGAAGAAACCCTGGAAGATCTGATCTCGAAATGTAAAACCAAAGCCAGGTAAGTATTTAAATAGAACGTAACCTTCAAAGAGAAACCAACGCTGAGACCAAAGACAACAGGATGGAAGAACTGGGAGGAAGTTCCGTTCTGTGCGTGCGTTTTGATATAACAAATAGAATGGAAACATAATCTAAAGCAAAAGAGCATTCCCCCCACATGAATTTAAATTAAAATACTTTATCTTCAGCTAAATATAAGCATAGATCCCCACCTGTGCAAAACCTCGAGGGATTTATAAATCTTAAAGCAAATGCCTGCTCTCCAAGGGTTAGGACAGAAAAGTGAATTTACTTACAATTTAAGAAAAATAATCCTCATTTCAAACTTGTCCATCATAATGCATATCAGACTTAAATAAAAGTAGCATTTGCAAAGACTTAAGGAAGAAAGGTTGGACCTAGGAATCAAAATAAAATCTTATTCATTTAAAAAAGGTAAATGGTTAAGACTTTAGAAAATCACTGATTTCCACGCCATTGCAGGGGGAGAAATTGAATATATATTAAATATATATTAAAACAAAATAAAAAAGAACATAAAATTGTAGAAGATTAGGTAAAATAATTAGGTACATTTAGTAATAATGATTATCTAAAACCATAAGGTATCTGTGTTTAAATGTTTCTGAAGTTGAAAAAATGTTCTCTCTGCCTCTGTCTTGAACTTGCCCCTATCCCCACACACTCACACTTTCACCTACATTTAAGTTCACAATATTATAACCAAAGTCAGATGGAGGAGACAGGCAAGGATTCCAAGCTGCCAATGTTCTATCTTATGTAAAGTCCATCACTGAAAACTTAACGTATTTTGGAAATAGTAACTATTGGGCCACGGGCATGTTCAGGATTTAAGGAAAAATGATCAGGCAATTGGAAACAAAATTGGAGGTAAAAAGACAATAAAAATAGTCAAAATGATTAAACAAGTCAGCAAAGAGCAGGAAAATTGAGATGCAAATGTCACCTCTGTAAAGCCTATTGACTTCCTCATCTGTAAGACGTGGGTGTAATAAATCAAATTCACTCACTAGCTTTAAGGATTAATAATATAATACTCCAAAATATTTGGTATTTAGGTATTCCTATATAACAAAGCTTAAATATTTATTGAATTTATTAAGGTACAATATTATAGATTTAAATGACTGTGGTGTGAATAAAATATTTAAACTTTCTTATTAAAAGCAATGTACAGCTGGGCATTGAGTTGCACACCTTTGATCCCAGAACTTAGGAGGCAGAAGCAGGCATATCTCTGTGTTTGAGACCAGCTTGGTCTACAGACTGAGTTCCAGGACAGCCATGGCTACACAAAGAAACCCTGTCTGGGGGTGGGGGGGGAAGGAAATGTGTAATTGAAAATAAACATAAGAAAATACCAAACAAGCACAAATCAAAGGAAAGTATTATGAACAATCATAAAACACTGTGTATTTCAAAGATGGCAATTGTAAAGATTTTATTTCATTTAAAATGATGTGTATCATTTTATGTGTGTGCTGTGAGTGTAGTGCTTGTGGAGGCCAGAAGAGGGTGTTGGATCCATGGAGCTGAATTACAATTATCAGCTGTTCAGTGTGGGTTCTGGTAACTGAACGTGGGTCTTCTGCTCTTAACCACTGAACCTTCTCGTTAACCCCCTTCAGCTTTTCCTGAAGTTCAGCACACTGCCTTTGGGAAGCATTTCAGAACCAAACCATAGCACTACCAAACTGTCTTCAAAGTGGCTGTTCCACTTCCCATTCTCACCAACAAGGCTATCTGCTGCTCTGGGTCCTCGCCAACACCTGTCCTTGCAAGTGTTTGAGATATTGGTCAATTCGATAGGTAAGCAGGCATGTCTGGTGGTTTTAATTTTTAGATCCTTAAGGACATGGTGTTGAATGTCTTTCACACATTTTCTTTGTCAGAAAATCTCTTTGATAAGGACTCTGTTCCAGTGCCTTGCACATTTTTAAAGTGAGTTACTGTTTAAATGTGCGAGTTTTCAATGTTCTTAATACTTTGAACACCAGTCCACTGTGTCTTAATTACTTTTTCAGCACATGTCTCCTATTCAAGGGCCCCCGTTTCCATTCTCTTTGCAGTATCATTTGCAAAATATAAGGGTTTGTAATTTTAACTAAGTCCATCTTATCAACACTTTTTCTTTATGGTTCTACAATGCCATTGCCAGGACTTCAGTGAGAGAATTTTTTTAGGTTATCTTCTCAGAGTATTAGAAGATATGCCTTTGTAAATTACAAAATGAATCCGCATGAGCATGAGAGGCTAGGTCACACACACAGCAAAGTCAGGACAGTTGGAGGGAGATTGCTTAGAAGAGTTCAGCAGAAAGGCGTGGGGAATAAGATGGGGACTCGGGGTAGAGGAAACTAACAACTATCATATACATGCACGAGACAGAGTAAAAAATGAATTTAAAAAATGAAAGCAAAACTAAACATACTTGAATTAGCTATGATCTCTGACAGATTTTTGGAAACAGAGACTTTAAGGAATGAGTCTCTCATAGAGGCTCGGCAAGGCTCAGGGTATATGTGAGAAATGATGAGGCAGCTGCCATGGAGCAGCCGCGGTAACCGCCGGCACTCAGTGCTGACCGGAAAGGTAAGAGTTGGAGCTCAAACTCAATGCCAAAGCTGTGGAGGAGGAGTCAATGTGAACACAGTTGCCTCCAAAGATTCAAGCATATCCGGGGAAAGGTGAGAGGAAGAAACACACTTACTCCTCTCTCTGTCCTCCAACCTCATGTCAATGACCCAGCTGGTCAAACTCAATCACAGGCAGACAGAAAGAACCTAGGGC
This sequence comes from Onychomys torridus, assembly GCF_903995425.1. NCBI lineage: Eukaryota > Metazoa > Chordata > Mammalia > Rodentia > Cricetidae > Onychomys > Onychomys torridus. The sequence continues at coordinate 72,422,289 of NC_050454.1, forward strand.
TGCAACCATAAGAGGACACAGAGCAGGCTGAGATGAGTGGAAAGCCATGTGGGAGGTTCATGAGAAACCCTCACAGCTCTTTGTGTAAGAGCAAATCAGTACAATATACTATGGAGGACCTCTACAATCATCTGCACAGTCCAAAGCTGAACCCCAGCACCCAGCAGCTATGTGAGCAAGGGCTCCTTGCCAGCATCTCCAGCCTCTGCTACTTCATGCTTGCCTGCAGCAAAAAGGGCCTGCATTACAGACATGGAGGCAACTGTCTGTAGTTGGGAGAGTCTCCATCAGTACTAGCTGTTATTGCTACGATTGTTGTAGTAGTTTGAAAGAAAATGGCTCCCATAGGCTCATGGGGTGTGGCCTCATTGGAGTAGATATAGCCTTATTGGAGGAAGTGTGTGTGTCACTCTGGGGTGAGCTATGCCCAATGTGGCATACAGTCGTCTTCTGCTGCCTGAGGTTCAAGTTGTAGAACTCTCAGCTCCTTCTCCAGCACCACATGTCTATCCACACAATGCCATGTTTCCCACCATGACAATAATGGACTAAACCTCTTAACTGTAAGCCAGCCCCAATTAAATATTTTCTGTTATAAGATGTGGTAGTTTGAATGTAATTGACCCCCATAATCCCATAGAGAGTGGCACTATTAAGAGGTGTGGCTTATTAGAGTGAGTATGGCCTTGTTGGAGGAAGTGCATCACTGTGGGGGCGGGCTTTGAGGTTTCCTATGCTCAGGATACCACCCAGTGTCTCTCTTAGTCAACTTTCTATTGTCTGTAAGATGTAGGACTCTCAGTTACTGCTCCAGCACTACATCTGCCTGTACCACCATGCTTCCCATCATCATGATAATAGACTGAACCTCTGAAACTGTAAGTGAGCCACCCCAATTAAATGTCTTCCTTAAATGAGTTGCCATAGTCATACTGTCTCTTCACAGCAATAGAAACTTGAACCAAGACAGAAGAGTTGCTGTGGTCATGGTATCGTCACAGCAATAAAGTCTTAATTAAGACAATTGTAATTTTAATAATTGTTGTTGAAAGAGAGGGGGACAAGGTATCTTAAGCAGGAATGGTAACTTTTTTTTCTCAACATGAGACAGGAAATCTATGTTGAAGCATGATCCTAATTAGTCTTATTAAATAAAAACCCAGAGTCAGATATTAGGGTGAAAGCTGAAAGATCAGAGAAGCAGAGCAGCCAGTCACTAGAAAGACTTCTTACCTCTACAATATCTCAGACCAAAAGGACTCCTGTCTCTAAGAATTCTCAGACTGAATGGGCCAGATCCTGTCTCCACCTGTCTTATATTCCTGTTTCCACCTCCCTAGTGCTGGCATTAAAGGCATGAGCCACTAATAACTGGCTATTTCTTTTTTAGACTGGTTCAATCTTGTGTAGCCCAGGGTGGCTCTCAACTCCTGATCTTCCTGCATCTTCCTCCCAAGTGCTAGGATTGAAGGTGTGTGACACGACTGCCCGGCCTCTATGTTTAATTGATGGCTAGCTCTGCCCTCTGATCTTCAGGCAAGCTTTATTTGTCAGAACACAAAGTATCACACAACACTATGTCAAACAGCCAAAGTGAAATGAAATGCTGAAGTGTTCCCACTGAAACCATGAGTCAAAGAGCAGGAGAAAGATGTACACTGCTAACAACATCATTTAGAGTTCTGTAAGACTCAGATGCCACGTTAATATGTGTACCACTGAGAGAGGAAAAAATTACCTTTTATAACTATGAGATTGTAAAGTCATTTCACTGCCCAGAAAGTCACATCCTCCACTTAAAAATTAGGTTCCAGATACAAAAGGAATGTATAAAAATGGACCACTCTTCTGAGAATCAGAATAGAAATAGTCATGGTACTTGATGTAAACAATTCCCTATTTACCACAGTATCACAAATCATTAATGGCTCAAAACCAGTTAGTTTAAAAGAAATAAAAAGTGGAAGCCTGATAGCTATATATGGAGAATGTATTAAATGAAAACTATCTTATTTTTGAGTAATGGAAAGATGCCAGGTTTTCCCAAATCTGTTTCTAAGATGAACAAATTCCACATAAATTCTCAGTGGATTTATAATAATGTATACTCAACCTAAACTAAACCGTACAGAGAAAAATCAACTTGTAAGTAAAGATGCAAAGAGTTGAAACAGCAGCATCAGAAAGAATGGGCCTCTTGCCTTCCAGGCTGTATCCCCTTGCTCCCCCTTTGTTGTCTGATTGCTCTAGCTAGAACTTCAAGTAGTATATTGAATAGGTGTGGAAAGAGTGAACATCTTTGTCTTGTTCCTGATTTTAGTGGAATTGCTTTGAGTTTCTCTCTACTTAATTTGATGTTGGCAATCTGCTTGCTGTATATTGCTTTTATTGTGTGTAGGTGTGTCCCTTGTACCCCTGACCTCTCCAAGACCTTTTTCATGAAGGGGTGTTGTATTTTGTCAAAGGCTTTTTCAGCATCTAATTAGATGATCACGTGGTTTTTCTTTCTTTCAGTTTGTTTATATGATTGATTACATATTGACATATTTTCATATGTCAAACCATCTTTACATCTCTGGGTTGAAGCCTACTTGGTCATGGTGGATGCTCTTTTTGATGTGTTCTTGGATTTGGTTTGCCAGTACTTTATTGTTTTGCATCAATGTTCATGAGTGAAATTGGTCTGTTATTCTCTTTTTTGTTGAGTCTTTGTGTGGCTTGGGTATCAGGATGACTGGACTCAGAAAGATTTTGGCAATGTTCCTTCTGTTTCTATTTTGTGGAGTAATTTGAGGACTATTGGTATTAGTTTTTCTTTGAAAGTCTGGTAGAATTATGTATTAAAAACCATCTGGCCCTGGGCTTTTTTTTCCTTTTCTTTTTGGTTGGGAGACTTTTGATGACTGCTTCTATTTCCTTAGGGATTTTCAGTCTATTTAAATTGTTTATCTGCTCTTGATTTTAGCTTTGGAGAACTCTCAAGAAATTTGTCCATTTCTTTTAGGTTTTTGGTGTATAGGTATTTGAATTATGACCCAGTGACTCTGGATTGCCTCAGAGCCTGTTGTTATGCCTCCTTTTCCTTTCTGATTTTGTTGATTTAGATATTCTCTCTATGTCTTTTAGTTAGTTTGGATAAAGGTTGATTGTTTTGTTGCATTTCTTGAAGAACCAACTCTTTGTTTCATTGATTCTTTGTATTCTTCTCTTTGTCTCCTGTGACCAGATTGGTGCCTGGCCTAGTTGTTATCCTAGGGGTTTCATCCAGCAACTGATGGAAACAGATGCAGACCCACAGCCAAACATTAGGCAGAGTTTAGGGAATCCTGTGGAAGAGAAGGAGAAAGGATTGTAGCAGTCAGAGGGGTCAAGAACACCTCAAGAAAACTCAGAATCAACTAATCTGGACTCATAGGTGCTCACAGAGACTGAATTGATAACCAGGGAGGCTGCATGGGACTGACCCAGGCCCTCTGCATATGTGTGGCAGTTGTGTGGCTGGGTCCTCTTGTGAGACTCCTGACAGTGGGAGCAGGGGCTGACTCTTTGATTGGCTTTTCGGATCCTATTCTGCATACTGGGTTGCCTTGCCCAGCCTTTTTTAAAAACTATATATAATAGATTATTATATATATTAATTATATATATATAAATATATTGTGGTTTTTTTTTCTTTCGAGACAGGGTCTTACCAACCTGGAACTGGCTACATAGACCAGGCTGGCCTTAAACATTCAGACATCTGCCCGCCTCTGCTACCCAAATGCTGAGATTAAAGGCTTGAGCCACCAGACCTGGTTTATTATTATATTTATTAACTGTTGAGCTGTTGCCCAGCCTTAATACAAGGGGAGGTTCTTAGTCTTACTACAACTTGATAAGCCATGTTTTGTTGATATCCATGGAGGCCTGCCCTTTTCTGAATAGAAATGGAGGAGGAGTGGAAGGGGGGACAGAGGGCAGGTAGGGTGGAGGAACCTGGAAGAGAGGAGGGAGGGGAAACTGTCTTGGATATAAAATAAATAAATGATTTTATTTTAAAAAGAAATAGAAAGGAAGAATGGGCTTTTCTCTAGTACTACTAGGAAATAATCTTAATATTAACAAAGTCAAAACAGGTTCTGATACAAGAATGGAGTATCAGAAAAATGGGATGATATGAACACTCTGGAAGAAGAATGCATTCATAACGAAGTTGGGTGTGCATTCTGATTCATTACTTTAAAGTAAATACCAGGAGGGCTAGAATCTAAACATTAAAATCACCTAGCATGAAGAGCCTAGATGAATATGCAGCAGGATATTTTCAAATCTCAGGATGGAAAAGGGTTGTATAAAGGACACACATAATAAAATAAAACATTTTGTTTTTATACTAGTTCTTTTTCAGGTTTTTCTCTATAATGACCCTTGAGGTTAACTATGGTATCTACACTTTCAGACTGAACTGGGACCAGGAAGGAGGGTGTGTCAGACTACACAGAAGCTATCCGGGAGGTGTCTGCATGATGATTTATTCTTTAACAAGTCTTAGATTATCTTGGTTCTGCTTTATGGTACATTGATGTCTAACATCAGCAACAGCACCTCCCAGGACTCCAAGCCAGACAAGCCTCCATGACATCAGCCCGCTGCCCTTGGAATCAGGGAGACCCAAGTCCCAGCAAGGGTGGGAGAGGAATGACCCAGTACCTGGTTAAAGTCATTTGTGCTGTTCACTTTCCATAAAGAAAGTGCTTCGGTCTAAACCAACATTTATTTTCTCTAAATGATATATTTGTTTCTTATTCATAGAAATAAACAATTACCTGGGCAAACTTTTCCTAATAGTTTCCAAAAATCTGTAATTATATACAAAACAATCACATTGTATTTCATTAAGGATATTGGTTACTAATGTCCAAAAGTTAAAATCCAAGACAGTGGCTCACATTGTGGTTTCCATTCAAAGGCTTTTCCTCAATCTCTGCATGCATTAATTGGTTGTTGTTTCCTGGGTCCTCTGCAAAGTTCAGGCAGCAAAGACCATAGATCCCAGTCCCTCAGCAACTGAGACAATTCTGGGATGGCTAAATGACAGGACATGGAAGCCAAATTCTTGACCTTTAGAGATCAAATGTCATCAGCTCTACCTCATACCCATGTGGCCTTGAGCAAATAGTCCTTGCAAGGCCCTTGGGTTGTGCACTCTGACAGAGTCATCAGGATCTTTTGAAAGAATACCAAGACAGCCATGCCCCAGAGCTCAATGTTCCAAATTCAGCCTTCTTCTGGTGTTTGTAAACGCTAAGCGCAGGGACCATCCTAAGAGAAGGAAGAACAGCGTGCATCAGATGACATCCAGACAGGCTGCTAAGTGCTAGCTTCCAGGCATCACAACCAATAGATTCATGACTTAAGACAGTGTCTGCCATGAGTGTATGTTACACTCTCAGAGACAGTCAACCAAATCCTCAGAACAATGCTTCCCATCTGATACCTTGCAATGCTTCCTTGGAAAGTGACTGAGGAACCTACCTCATACATTTTCCTGGACAGGAGGTTGGCTTCCAGATGGTGAATATTTAACATAATGGTAAATATAAAAATAGAGGATGGCCATAAAATTCCCATTGTGTTTTGCTTAAGTTCATATGACCAGAAATATACTATGTAGCATTCTTTTTCATGAAAATGTCCCTTGTGATATCTGTAGGTGACTCTGCTGGTCTCAAGTCTCTTCCATTTCATGATTTTATGTCTCCCGAGTGAATACACAGATTCTGGGTTAATCAGGACTCTCCAGAATCCCAGAACACATAAAAACATGCGTCATTATATTACTCGGCTATGCGGTTATAGAAATTGAAGAGTCTCATGATATTGGAGACCTAGGAGTGTTAGGGTGGAGGTTGGTTTTAGGGCCTGGGAGTTGGAAGATCAATAATATATACTCCAATCTAAGTCAGAAGGTCCATCTTCAGTGGACTAGTTATGCCTGTCTGCATTGCTCTTGATGGGGACCTAAGTATGTATTTCCAGCAACCCGCAAAAATCAAGGCCTGGTGGTACACGTCATAGCAAAGAGGGGCAGAAACAGGTCGACCCCTGGAGCGTACTTTCCAGAAAGTCTAGGCATGGAGTGCCTGGCTTCCTTGTTGTCCTCCCTCCCCTCCTCTTCTCTCTCTTCCCCCTCTCTCCATCTCTCCCTCCTTCTCCTCCTCCTTCTCCTCCTCTACTTCTCCATCTTACATCTTCTCATCAGACTGGAATGCTTTTTAATATGTGGCTACAGATCCATCATGGCTGTCTCTGTTGACTTAGAAAGAGGCAGCTGACTAATTCTTCTCGGGACGCAGACATTTGTAAGATACCAAACTCAGTTAACTCTGGTAGAGCACTTCAATTTGAGGGGAGGGAGTAACAACTGGGTTGTACATTAATTCTTCGTACTTCACTGAGCAAGGTAAAGCTCAGCTCATTTGAACTAATGTTTTCAGAGAGCCGCTGTGCACAATGTCTAGGTGTGTTTGAACACCGGTGAAAACCACATAAAGTTATACACTGCTTGGAAGCCCACTGTATTTTAATAGAGATGAGCTTGCTTATCCACGTTTCCTGGGAAATAAGGCCACGTCCTTGTTAGGATTTTGTCACCTTGACACAGCTGGAGTCCTTGGGGAAGAGGAATTGTCAACTGAGAAGATGCCCTCATCAGATTGGCCTATGGGCAAGGCTGCAGGGCCTTTAGTTAATGATTGGTGTGGATTGGGTGGGCTCACTGGGGGCAATGTCACCCTTGGGAAGGTGGTCCTGGATGGTTTAATAAAGCAGGGTGAGAAATCCATGAGGACCAAGCCAGTAAGCAGTGTTCCTCCATGGCTTCTGTTTCAGCCCTTGCCTCTAGGTTCCTACCTGAAGTCCTTCCCTGTCTTCTTTCAGTGATGGATTGTGATGTGGAAGTGTAAGCTGAAATAGCCCTTTCCTCCCTACGTTCTTTCTGGTCAAGGTGTTTTATTATAGCATTAAAAGCCCTAACTAAGACAGGCCACTTCTAAATTTTGTGTCGTATCTCAGCCTGTGTGTTCATGGTCCAGGAAAGGCATGATTAGGGCACTAACAGATGGCTTCTTCAACAGCCCTTCCTTGTGCTCATCAGTGCACTTACTACTGTTCATCTGAGTGCCAGTGTGCATGTTTCATTACACCTTCAGACCGTGGGGCCTGGGAGGGAGATTCCATCTGACTTTGACTTTCCACAGTCATCTGCTGTGTTTTGTACATGAACATTCAAAAGATGCTGTCTTAATGTGCTCAATACAAACAAGCCTGAGGTTGTTTTAGAGGTGTGTGTGTGTGTGTGTGTGTGTGTGTGTGTGTGTGTATGTATGATGGTTCTGGGAGAGTCACAGAGGTGACACAATAGAGGCTCAGGAAACAAACTTACTACACTTATCAGAGTTGGCAGCAGAAGAGACAGTGACCCATGTAGGGACATGTGGGAAAGCACCAAAGTCTTCAGGCAGCAGGAGACAGGAAAGAGCAAGAACTTTCCTTGGGAGATGCAGGTGAACGTCTTAGGATTGGCTATAGTACTCAGTTGTGTCTTCTGGGGATAGGGATGGCAGATGAACCCAGTACCCCCATAGAGGCTTGGTGCTAGGGACCACGCTGTCTTAGTTAGGGTTGCTGTTGCTGTTGCTGTGCTGAAACACCATGACTAAGGCAACTTGGGAGGGAAAGCATTTGTTTGACTTACACTTCCACATCACTGTTCATCATGAAGGAAGTCAGGACAGGAACTCAAACAGGGCTGTGTTGTTGGGGGTTTTAGGTCTTTGGGGTGGCCCACCACCCAGCTCCTAAATAAATCATACATGGAGGCTTATTCTTAATTATAAATGTCTGGCCTTAGCTTGGCTTCTTTCTTGCCAGCTTTCCTTAATTTAAATTACCTGTCTACCTTTTGCCTCTGGGATTTTCCCATTCTTTTACTTATGTAAATCCTATGCTTACTTAGTGGCTTTCTGTGTATCTGGGAGCTGGATGGCTGGCCCCTGAAGTCCTCCTCCTTCCTCTCTAGCTACTTCTTCCTCTCTCTCAGATCTCCCCCTCTCTAGATTCTCTCTGCCTGCCAACCCCACCTATCCTGTCTCCTGCCTTGATATTGGCCATTCAGTTCTTTATTAGACCATCAGGTGTTTTAAACAGGCACAGTAACACAGCTTCACAGAGTTAAACAAATGCAACATAAACAAAAATAACAGTCCTTAAAATAATATTCTACAATGGGGCTGGAACCTGGAGGCAGGAGCTGATTGATGCAGAGGTCATAGAGGGGTACTGCATTATGACATCCCCTAGATGAGATCACTGCATAAGCCATTCTGGTCTAACAGATCCTGAGTGTGGATTTCAGAGAAAGAAAATGAATGAGGCACTCTGACTTAGACCTCTGGGAGTGGGAAAGAAGCCCGCTGACTCTGCGATGGTGGTTGGTTGGGCTGCCTCAAAACCCGCACACCCATCTCTGCCTGGCAATGTGCAGACCTGGTCAGCAGATGCAGAGCATGAATATGTTGATGAACTCACTTCTGTGGATCATCTCCACTTTTCTCCTATTTGGCCTTGGGTATTGTTTTGCTATTTTATGGGTCTGAGTGTAATTAGTCACAATTAAAATCTGAAATCTCTGATCATGTTTGTGCTCCAATTTCATCTGAGGCAATAAAAATAAATAACTCACAGTGACTTTATTACTTATGTTTCTCATATCTGGGGAGGCAAAATTCTGAAGGGAGTCTCTTTAAGACATCCATGGGACAAGAGGATCTGCAGGGGTTTGGAAGTCCCATAACTCCAACTAATTTTACCTGAACTGTGAGCAGCATCTACAGACAGGAGATGGGATGGGTTTCAATGCACCAGGAGTCTTTGTGTGCTGGGATCCCATCATGTTCTTCTTTTACAGAGGAGGAGGGAGCCACCATGATGTCCTAATCCATTGTTACCCTTCAGCCTCAACCTCTGGGTTTCACCACAGTTAGATCATCTACTTATATTCCAAATGGATACGAAATAACTTCCTGAGATCTAGTAATGTCTTTCCAGACAATTCTTGGGAATTAAAGTGTGTGAAATTTTATTGTCAATGAAGTTTTTATTTTCTTTAAAATAATAAAGAAATTCTTTTTAATAGAAATAAAAATAAATAAGAAGAAAACCATTTCTCCTGTGAAGATGCCACCAAAAAGAAGACAGCCTGGGTGAAGAAGGTCCCATTAAAACCCACGACTTAGCGGTGCCTTGACCTGGCCTGCTCTGGCTCCGGGAGGCGAGAAAGAAGACACTGTTCCTTATGACCCAGCAGGTGCAGTGGTGCAGCAGTGTGAAAGATTAAGAGAAGATGCAGGAGCTCATGTTATGTGACCAGACTCCTCCCCTCTGCTATCTGCGACCTTGCGACCCAAGCAGTCTGCTACATAATTATAGTCTGTGTCATGAGCCAGGGAGCAGTTGATTTAAGTCCTTCAGTCCAAAGGTACCAGAACTGGGAAGTCTGATGCCTTAGTTCAGACGTTAGCAACGGGAAAGAATTGGCCCCTGCATAGTGTTTTGTTCAGTTGAGGCCCTGGGTGGATCCTATGATGTCATCTGAGGCTGGACCTTCCCACTGACTCAAACGTTCATCTTTTCTAGACATTCTAGGGATGCTTGATCAGTGACATGTGGATCTCAGTGGACACCTAGAATTAGAGATGTTCCTAAATCCCCACTTTCTGTCCTTTTCCCTCCCCTCCCCTCCTTTCCTTACCCCCAGCCTTCTCTCCTGTGTGAGTTTATTGGAACCTTTACATACTGAGGGTAGAGTTGAGGTGATCTGGTGCCTCTCCTGAAGTAACTGACATATAGGTCCCACAGCTCCTGTGAGAGTGCTTGCCAAGTAGGATGTAAGATTTTCTCATTTATAACTATAATAAATCTCAGAACCTACTGACATCATTTCCTCTCCCTATCACTCAAAGTTTATCAGGAGGGCCAGTACATTCTGTTCCCAGAATAACTTGTCACACCCTCCCATCTCTCCTTTCGTATTGACACTCTTCCTTAGATCAGAGATCCAGGGCTGTGAGTTGAATCTCATCCACCCAAAAAGGATTTGTTCCGGTCCAGCCCTCTGTGGTTATGAATGGGCCCTTATTTGGAAATGGAGCCTTAGTAGATACAGTTATGTTAGGACAAGGTATTTCCAGATTCACTGAGTCTGGAGGCAATACTGGTGCCTTTATCTGAGAGAGGTTTGGAGTCAGATTGGATGGGGGATTTTGCTATGGCTGCCTGAAATGCAGAACCAAGTGGCATCTCTGTGCGCCAAGAAATGTGAATATTACTGGCAAATGCCAGAATCTAGGAGAGGCACGAACTGGTTCTCCCCCACCGCCTCCAGAAGAAGCCAGTGCTATGAGTGTCTTCACCTAGATCTCTCTAAGTTGCCCAGTGGGCGACAGTTTCTGACCACAGTTATGGGAAGTTCTTGCACCCATATGGCCACAGTGGCTTTCAAAACACTTCCTGCCTCCAGACACTCAGCTTCTGTCACCATTGATCCCTGTGGCATTCTGCACTCTGCATTTGGTGCTGGTGTGATGTGCAGGAAAGGGCTCTCAGACACAGGAGGGGAGGCCAAGAATTTGGAGATATTTTGAGCCCAGGAAGTGGCTTTGATCTTTAAATCCACTGCATACTTGCTGAAAACTTGGGGGTGTTCTTTTAAAATATCCTCTAGTCTCCTAAAATTATCTAGTACCTGTTATTCTGCCAAGGCAACATGGGAGATCAAGACACTACGCTCTCCCATCAACAAACTGGGCTATCTATGTTTCTCATAGCTCTGCTCTGTTGTTGTTCTGTCTGTTTCTCCTCCTCACCAAACACAGTTTAAATCTCATTTTCTCTCTGAGAAATGAGCACCTCAGCCTGAAGATACTTGAACTAGCCTCACCAAATAGACTAAATGCCTTTTGTTTCCCTCACCTTGGCAGACTGTGTGCTTTCTGAGGGTGCCTGAAAATTTTCACCTCGGTGTCTTTGCATACCTTTTCCTAATTACTGTGTCATGAGCATCACAGGCAGAACCCACAACAGATCATATGGATAAGACAAAGAAGATGATCAACACACTCAGGTGGCTTGCCCCTTTATAGAAATTTCCGGGAGCGACTGTAGGCTTCCATTTCGTCCAGCTCTGTTAGGTGGAGGGCTGCTGTGCCCTGAGCTTAGATTCACCAGGAAGATGGGATGGTGTTCTTCTGGCCCAGTTTCCAGTCACCTGGAGTCCCAGGAAGCTTTCTTTGCCAGATTCACTAGATGGTAAGCCTGTAGTCATGACCTTGGTACTCCTTGCCGGAAATGAGGGCCAGGTGTGGCACCAGCAATGTCTCCATGTGGTTTTAGTGTCTCCCCAGCAATCTGTCTGGAGTACATGTCTAGGTATGCCAGGTCTCAGCACGACTGATCCATGGGTCTGTGTGCACCTGGAAGGCTTTGGCTCCATCAGTCTCTCTGTAGCTGTGGTCCACAAGGTCAGGAAGGAATGGAATAAAGGGTTACAGTGACATGTATTTTTGATGGCACTTCTTCTCAGGGGTCAGTGAATCTGTGTGCGTGCATGTGTGCATGTGCGGGTATGTGTGTAGCTTGGAATAGGTACTTGATGCTGTGCCTTATCCTTTTCTTTCTTCCCTTCTTCCTTCCTTTCTTCTTTCTTTCTTTCCTTCCTTCTTTTCTGTTCGATGATGCAGAGTCTCTTTATCAAGGTAGCCTAGGCTGACCTTGAACTCAGACTTACAATAATCCTGCATCTGCTTCCTGAGTGCTGCAATAATGGAATAAGTTACCCAGCCATTTTTTTTCCTTAGTTTTGTTTGTCGGTTTTTGAGATAAGGTCTCATGTGTCCCAGACTAGCCTCCACTTCACTTAATAGCCTCGTGTGACCTAGAACTTTTGAGTCCTCTTGCCTTCAGCTCACAAATGTTAAGATTACAGACACATACTATCATGCTCCCCTTTTTATGGGTCTTGTAGAGATAGGTAACCAGTCTACCACACAAGCTACGTCCCCAGCCAAGCCCTTTAACTTTTAACACCTTCCCTTCCAGTTCCAAGTGTGGGTGGCTTGTAAGCAGGCCATTGGTGTGGGCAACTGAGTTTTTAAGGAGTTTAAAGTGTAATCTGACACATTTGGATGCTGAAGGTCTGTGGTGGCTAAGGACGTGAGAGGACTGCATTGCTAGGTATGGCATCTCCCTTTCCTGAGCTATAGCAAAATAGCCACCAACCATAGTGTCCAGAGAAACCCACCTAGACAGTGAAAGAAAAAAATTCTCAGGTCTGTCTGTAGGTAGCAACATCGGTCACTGTACACAATATTACAGAAAAAAAATCGGCACAGAGGAAGAACAACAGAGATAGTTTGCTAAAAGTGGGATTGATTAATTTGTAATCATGGCCACCCCCAGGTATAATCATATTTAAGAAACAATTGTCAGATAGTCCATTTATTTTTATGGCAGACTAATTACATTTGATGCTCATTTTCTGAGGCCAACTCCTCATTCTCCCAAGAAGCCATTCCATGTGCTCTTTGCAAAGGAAATCCAAGCACCACAGGCTTGTGCCAGAGGTGAGACCTGCTGATGTCACACTTCAGAATGGCATTTGGGAGACAGACATGCTCAATGGCTTGCACATAGCTTTCAGAGGGTAACAGGGGCATTTGGAGACTCAAACAGCACATTCCCAGCTTCCACTGCATACAGTATGTAACACCCACAGGTGATTTCTGATCTGAGATTTTTTCACGCGTGATCAAGTTGAGGTAGTGTGGTTTTAGAATATTCATTCCAGTCCAGGGATGATTGTATTTATTCTTCCAGTCTTCAGTATCTGGGACACTTTTCATTGTCACCAGTGAGGAGCATCCTACTGGCATCTTGAACATAAAGGCCAAGCCTGCTGCTAAACACCCTACCACAGCAGAGTCTTCACAGCAGAAAGTGATGTAGTCAGAAATGTGCAAAGTGCTGAGCTGGAGGTGTCTTGCTCTAAGGAAAACAGATTTTATTTTCCTTGTGACAAGAATCCTTAGGAAAATCTCACCCTCATTTTGCCTGGTACAGCCGCAATGTCATGACATGATAGTTAATCTCAGAAGGATGTTCTCCTTATTTCTGCAGAGTAGAGAATTGTGTCCAGCCTGGGATTGCTAGTTTGGTGATCTGTGACAGGTGGTTGACAGTTGTGCTTACTTAGCTGGTATTTCCTCAGTGCTAATCTTTAACTAACAATACTTATTTACACAGCAGCCAGGCTTCCCTTAACAGATACTAACATTTGGAAGAGGAAAAGGGGTGGGGGGAAGTAGTGAAGAAGAAGAGAAACATGTGTGTTCATCTTAAACACACTGACATGTTTCTGTAAGCAGAGCACTGTTAATTAGCTTGGAGGCTGAGAAGACAGGTGTTTAAAAACAGCCATGAAATATTTCAGCAGTTGAGAACCCTCATGTCTGATTATTGGAAAATATTTTTTGGAATAATTCTATGGCATCAACATAACAAACTGGGATGGCACCAATGACTGTCACAAATGCTCCCCTACATCCCTACCACTTCATTAAAGAATAAACCTCGGTCTAGAAAACAATCCCAAATCATTTGTTCCTAATTTGACAGGGCATTCTGGGCATTGGGCATGGCTGTCCTAGCTAGTATTATGTCAACTTGACATAAGCTAGAGTCATCTGAAAGGAGGGGACCTCAACTGAGAAAATGGGAATTTTCTTGATAGGTGATTGATGGAGGAAGGCTCAGCCCATGGTGGGTGGTACCATCCCTGGGCTAGTGGTCCTGGGTTCTATATGAAAGCAGATGAGCAAGGGGAGCAAGCCAGTAAGCAGCACCCCTCCATGGCCTCTGCATCAACCCCTGCCTCCAAGTTCAAGCTTGAGTTCCTGTTCTGATTTACATCAGTGATAGACTATGATGTAGAAGTCTAAGCTAAATGAACCCCTTCCTCCCTAACTTGCTTTTGGTCATGATATTTCATCATAGTGATAGTAACCCAAACTAAGTTGGTCCTGGATAGTGGGGTATTGCTGTGAGAGGCTGGACCATGTTTCTGGGAGGATCATGGAAGGACTTTGGAACTTTGAACTAGAAAAACCATTGAGTATTGAGAGGTCAGGAGCTTGGACGATAAGACTGTTGAGAGCAGTGCAGAGGATGGAGGCCTGGACTGGGACATTTCAGAAGGAAGCAAAGACTCTTTATCAAGCCATTGTATGAAGAATCCGTGGCGTCTCATTAGCTGGGGCTAAAGAATCAGCTATGATTAAGAAGAGACCAGCATCGTCGAGGTGGAATCTTTTGGGAAGTGTTCCCTCAGGGTCAGCACACAGAAGCTGTGGTCGAGAAGTGGACAAGATTGTACCTCGTGCTGGCAGCCAGACTTGATAGTGTCACCCTGGTGGCACTGGTTTTGAAGGCACGAAGGGGACATGGGGAGCATCTGAGGCTTGGCACTGTGTGGCAAGTCTGGAGTCCATGAAGAGAGCCCAGGAGAGGCTATTGGTGAAACTGCAGCCCTGTTGAGCAGAAGACACTAACATCAGCAGCCACTGTGGACCCAGCTGGAACTTAAGGGACAAGCTGTGTGTGCTGCAGATGGCAGAGCTAGAAATGTGACCCAAGCTCCTTGGAGGAGTCCAGAAGATTGTGAGGAAATCCCAGATAATTGGACCTTGAGTTATTTATACTTCTGGAGTTTGGTTTTGCTTTGTTAAGATTGTGACTGTAACCTGGTTCTTTCCTCTTGAAGTAAGGATGTGTTTAACTTTTTTTTTTTTATTTTACAGAAGCCCACAGTTGAGAAACTAAATTTTAAAAGAGGTTTTAGGTTTTAAAAGGGACATTGGATTTTATAAGAGACTTAATTTTAGTGTTTGAATTTGTAAAGACCATGATACTTTTAAGTTTTTAAAATGTTTTATATTGTGATGCTGATGTTAATTTGTGACCTTGGGGAAGAATAAGAAAGGAAAGGTTATGGCTTAACAATGATATGTTTGAGTGTCAAATTAACAAAGGGTCAATTGTTCTGGCTAGTTTTATATAAACTTGATACAAACTAGAATCATCTGAAAGGAGGAAACCTCAATTGAGAAAATGCCCCCATAAAACCAAGTTGTAGGGCATTTTCTTAATTAGTGATTGATGGGGGATGGTCCAGCCCATGGTGGGTGGTGCTATCCCTGGGTAGGTGGTCCTGAGTTCTATAAGAAAGCAGGCTGAGCAAGCCATGGGAGCAAGCCAGTAAGCAGGATTCCTCCATGGCCTCTGCATCAGCTCCTGCCTCCAGGTTCCTACCCTGTTTGAGTTGCTGTCCTGACTTCCTTCAGTGATGAACAGCAATGTGGAAGTATAAGCCAAATAAACCCTTTCCTCCCCAACTTGCTTTTATGGTCATGGTGTTTCGTCACAGCAATTGTAACTCTAAGACAATGGCTATCTATTATACTGTTTTGTATTTGTTTTATAAGGCAGTCTTTCATAGCCCAGGCTGGCTTCCAATGCTCTGTGTAGCTGAAGATGATTTTGAACTACTGATGCTCCTATGTCTGCTTCCCAAGGTCTGGGGCTGCAGACATGCATCACCATGTCTGCTTTCTGTGGTGTCAGAGATGGAACTCACAGCTTCATGCATGCTAGGCAAGTACTCTGCAAACTGAGCTACAGCCCCAGCCCAACTGTGGTTATCCATTGACTCTCTACAGTGATTTTAAAACATCTCTCCTGCTGGGTTGGGGGAAAAACACAAAGGATGCTTGAGAGAGAACAGAAAGCAGACGCATGAGCAGTTGAGCTTGGAGAGAGCTTGTCTTAAGAGAAGAATCCTTCACTCACGGGACACATAAGAGGTGCCACCCTTCTCTACCAAGAACTCAGTTGCCTAATGGTATGAGGTTAAAGAACCCCTCCTTGTTTTGTCAGGGTAAGTAGCAAAAAGAAAAATCTGAGAAAGCCCAGCGTGTGGGCTTTCAAGGCTACTACTACAAAAAGGGAAAGAAGGAAGGAAGGAAGGAAGGAAGGAAGGAAGGAAGGAAGGAAGGGAGGGAGGAAGGGAGGAAGGGAGGGAGGGAGGGAGGAAGGAAGGGAGGGAGGAAGGAAGGGAGGGAGGAAGGAAGGGAGGGAGGAAGGAAGGGAGGGAGGAAGGAAGGAAGGAAGGGAGGGAGGAAGGAAGGAAGGGAGGGAGGGAGGGAGAAAGGGAGGAAGGGAGGGAGGGAGGAAGGGAGGGAGGGAGGAAGGGAGGAAGGAAAGGAGGGAAGGAGGAAGGGAAGGAGGGAGGGAGGAAGGGAAGGAGGGAGAGAGGGAGGGAGGAAGGGAAGGAGGGAGGGAGGAAGGAAGGGAGGAAGGGAGGAAGGGAGGGAGGAAGGGTGGGAGGGAGGGAGGGAGGGAGGGAGGAAGGAAGGGTGGAAGGAAGAAAAGGAAAGAAAAGGAGAAAGGGAGAAGAAAGGAGCCCCAAAGCCAAGAATGCTGTTCTCTAGTCTCCAATCTGACTGCCAGTTCTCAGTTACAGAAATCAGAAGTAAATTAAAATTTGATTAATTAAATATGGAGGTGAACTGGTGTTTCTTTCGTAACCAGACATTACTAGTTTTTGTGGTTTTGAGTTGGTTATTACCAGCACCATCATTTATTCATTTTTGTAATGAACTTTTTAATTAAAATTGAACTGCTTTGTATTTCTTGCCTTCTCTTAAGAAAATCACTCAAGTGTTGAAGTCCTGGATATTGGAAAGCTTAATGAACAGCACCGACAGAGACGAGCCGAAAGGGCTGGAAGGGAGAGAATGCCTCCTCATTTTCCACAGAGCTCAGGCCGTTTGTGCACATCTGTCACTCTGCCAGAAGTGATGTTCATTAGATGCTGGATAGCCGTGCTGGGGAAGCCTCACGCAGGTTCATTTCCAGTCCTTTTACCTGCTCAGCCTCATTTCAGAAGTCTCCCACAGACCTCACAAAGTCTCCCACAGTGTCCTGAAAGTGTGCATAATATTCTGTCACAATAGACTCCGGCTTGCGCCGGAATCTTACAGCTATGGGAAACACATTCATATTGAAATAAGGCCCAGAATCTCCAGGAAAAAAATAGCCAACATGAATGGGCAGGGAGATGACAGATATGACGGATGTATTATATGTAAAATAGATAAATGTTGATGGTACATGATATATGAAGGAGATGATGGATAGATGATACAAAACTAGATTACAAATGATAGGTAGACAGATATTTCTCATTTTATTTTAATATATCCAGACACTTTATGGACTGGCTTCTTTGAGTGTGGACATTGACAAGCTAACAATCGGGAAGGGGACTGACAGGCTGGAGAGGTAGGCTGGAACTAATGTGCCTGCCTGAGTCATACTTTCTACCTCTTCAAGGAGCTGCTGATTTTGTTCTTCAGACAGGAGGCCCACACACATTATCCCATTACCAGGGATAATCACTTATATTTAAAGTCAGCTGATTGTGGGTGGTTGGAAAATACTTTTAAGGCTGCACCTAAGAGAGTGTTTCATTAAAAAAAAAAAAAACTGGACACCACCGTCCAGCCAAATTAACACACAATTAATTAATTAACAAATTAATTCCATCCAGGTCAGGAGGTTAGGTGTCACTGAGGACTGACAGATTCAGGAGGCCCAGAGTCCCGTACTCCCCTGTTCCCCCACCCCATCCCTGCTGGGCCAGCCCAACTCTGACTTTGATCTGGTCTATAGTCTGTTTACTATGATTCTGATCAACCCTGGTTTTGTTTTGTTTTGTTTCTTTTTTTTCTTACTCTCTTATAGGACAAGAGAATCGGCTGTTTGGTTGAATCAAAAGAGAGATTTTTATCGTTCCTAAGAAGCCTACCGCCTTCAGAGACTACAGACCATCAAATGTTTACTTTGTTTTCATTGTTCTCCTTTGGTGTATGTGATCTGACTTGCTTCACTTTGGGGATGTTGGAGATCTTGATGGTGGAACATACTTCATCTTCGCTGATGTACAGTTGATCGTCATGATGCTTTGGGATGTCTGGGCTTTTCTTGTCTCAATGAAGAGTTGAACAGCATACAGAAAGGCCCCCGATAAAAGCAAAGATATATTAAAAGGGAAAGAAAAGGTAAAAGGTAAAGTTACTTAACATTTTATGTTGTGATTTTAATAATAACATGCCGTCTTGGGGGAAATGAGAAAGGAAAGGTTCTAATTGAAAAGCGATGTGTTTGTGTGTTGACGAGCGATTAGTTGTACTGGCAAGTTTCATGACAGCTTGACACAAGGTAAAGTCATCTGAGAGGAGAGAACCTCGATTAAGAAAATGCCTCCCTAAGATCAGGGTATAGACAAGTCTGTAGGGAATTTTATTAATTACATGGGAAGGCCCAGTCCATTGTGATTGGTGCAATCCCTGGTCTAGTGGTCCTGGGTTTTGTAAGAAAGCAGGCTGAGCAACCCAATAAGCAGGACTCCTCCATGATCTCTACATCCGCAACCACCTTCAGGTTGCTACCCTCTTCGAATTCCTGTCCTGCCTTCCTTCAGTGATGGACTATGGATATGGAAGCATACACCAAATAAACCCTTTCTTCCCAACTTGTGTTTGGTCGTGGTGTCTCATCACAGCGACAGTGACCCTGACTAGGACGCCCTTGATGCTTAGTCCTTTTTCCTTTGCCTTCTCTTGCTGAGGTGCTTAAGAGGATGAGTTCCTCTTCTGCTTGGCACTCAGTGTTGTTGCTAAAACTTAGTGAAGCTCATAAAAATGTATGATTCCAGGAACCATGTCTCTTGGTTTTACATTTAATAAGGATGTGAACTTGGACTTCCTGCTTCCAGGTAGAACTGAAATCACAAAGAAGTAATGGCTGGCCAACTGGGACTGGTCATTTGCCACCAGCACAACAAAAGTTATATGTGAGTCATCCTGGAGAATAATTTGTAACTCAAACGTTAAAAGGTCTTATTAATAATAATAATAAAAAAAAACCCTGGAGCCAGATATTTGGTGTAAATGCTGAAAGATCAGAGAGACAAAGGAACAAGCCACAGCTGCCACCACTTATGTCACCAACTCCTCAGCCTGAAAAAGCCTCTAGTTGAAAGGGACACTTGTGCCGAAAAGCCTTTAGTTCCTGTCTCCTCCCATCTTATATCCCTTTCTCTGCCCAGCCAGTTAAAGGCATGTGTGCTTTCCAGTACTGGGATTAAAGGTGTGTGCCACCTGCCTGGCTCTGTTTCTCTCCTAGACTGAGTCAATCTCATGTAGTCCAGGGTGGCTTTGAACTCACAGAGATCCAGATGGATCTCTGCTTCCTGAGTGCTAGGATTAAAGGTGTGTGTCACCACTGCCTGGCATCTATGTTTAATCTAATGGCTTGTTCTTTCCTCTGATCTTCAGGCAAATTTTATTACAGTACATAATATATCACCACAATAATTGGCAACTGAGTGAATAATTTATTGAACCATTCACATCATTTTAGAAAGTCTTATTCCTTTACTTCACTGATCAATCCTATCTCACATTTGCAACTGTGTCTTGTCCACTATCCCTGTGGAAAACAGAGAATGTAGACAAGAGAACACTTTCAAAAGTTCAAAGTAGGGTACATTTTTGGTAATATCTCATGAGCATCTGATTCACCCACCCCGTGCCTCTACAACCTCCAGAAAATATCTTTTTGGCATAATTCAAGAAAGAAAAGAAGAATTTGGGGGTAAGAAGGGGAGATTTTAGTTGGGTACACCTAGGCTAGGCAGTGGTGTCTTCAGGAGCAGAGACCTTTTATTCAGCATGAGCTAAGACAAAAACAGAGCAATCAAACAATCTATGGTACTCTCGACATAGAATATATCCCAGAATTTATCATTTGTCTCTGGAAATCTCATAAGGGTCTCCTTCTGCTTTTCAGAAAGAAATTTCACCAAGAAAGAACCTACTTTAAAATAAATCTGAGGGTTGGGGATTTAGCTCAGTGGTAGAGTGCTTTCCTAGCAAGCGCAAGGCCCGGGGTTCGATTCTCAGCTCAAAAAAAAAAAGAAAAAAGAAAATAAATCTGAATTGAGAGGGTGGGGGGCATGGAGAACTATTAGATGTCTGACTTCTGACTTCAGTTCCGCAGAGTGCAGTCAGTTCCCCTCCACCACTGTGGGCTGGTAACCTTGCCTATGGAGCTACTCCCTGAGCTTCCATAGCCCAAGCTGTAGAACGGGTATTATAGATTCAATTCAGCTGATATGATAAATGATCTGGCAAAAAAAAGCAACTTATGGAAGAAAATAGATTATTTCAGCTTACAAATCCTGGTCACAGGCCATCATTGTGGGGAAATCAAGGCAGGAACTTCACAGCCACATCATGTCCCCATCAAGAGCAGGATGACATGAATGCATGCATGGTCACTTGCTTACTTTATTGCTCACTCACGTTCTCTGTCCTTATACAGGTAAGAATTCCCTGCCCAGGGAATGGTGCCAGCCATGGTGGGCTGTGTCTCTGAACATGAATTAACTTGATTAAGACAATCCCTCCCAGACATGCCCACAACAGCCAATCCCCCATTGAGACTATCTTCCCAACTGATTCTAAGTTATGCCAACTTAACAATCACAGCTCACCATTACAATGAGAATAACGGCAATCTTCTCATGGCTACCCTGGAGGGACTGCAGGGGTCCCTTTGAGGAAGTGTTCATTGCACAGGAAGAAAAAAGGAAGAACCTGGTGAGCACGAATATCACATGGATCATGGCAGCAGTCATTTCTATGGTTTTCCTTTTAACCCACCATGTCTTCAGGTATTTGGGAAAATATGTCTCACAAAGTGGTAAAGCTACCCATCCTTCAGCAAAGATGTCTATCTGTCTTCCTGTCTTAAAACCAACATACATAGAATTTTAATCTTATTCCAATTGTTTTTTCTATGTTTATTGTATTTTGTAATCTAAATATAAAATACACTATATTTTATTGCTTTAACACCTCATACAACTTAAAGTCGGTGTATTAGTTACTTCTCTGTTACTGTGATAGAACACCATGGCCAAGGCAACTTACAGAAGGAAGGGTTTATTTGGGGCTTACAGTTCCAGAGGGTTAGAGTCCATCATGGTAGGCAGCATGCACCAGGCAGACAGGCACGGCACTGGTACAGCTGCTGAATGCTGACATCTGGATGCTCAAGCAGGAGGCAGAGGGACACTGAGAATGGAGCAAGACTTTTAAAACCTCAAAGCCCATTCCCAGTGACACACCTCTTTCAATGAGGCCACACCTCCTTATCCTTCCCAAGCAGCCACCCACTGGGGGCCAACTACTCAAGTCTGAGATTCATGGGGGATTCAAATCACTACCACAGGTTCACTTCCAGATGTCCATTAACACACAGAGTCTAAAGTGGCTGGCCTACTGTCTTTAGACCCCCATATGCATTTTCTTTACATCCTCTGTGTCCATCAGAAATCACACAACATTTTAATTTTCCTATTTATCTGTTTCCTTTACTAAAATGCAAGGTTGAGGAGGGCAGAGATTGTTGGACTTGTTCACCAGTTTACCTCTGTTACCCTGAAAATACTACATACACACTAAGATGAATATTCAACAAATGAATTCAGAAAATGGGCATTTTTATGACTTGGCTAAATATATGCTCACAGTCTCAAGGCACACCCTCCTGCTTTTATTATTTACCTTGTCGGATGTGACATTTCCAAAGTAAACTCTGCCCTATTCAGGCCATCACTTGGTGAATATGTAATTTTCATCAAACTGTGCTTTAATACTAATCAGAATGAAAAGCCTCCTTTTCCAGAGGTCCATTGACCTTGACCATCTCTGGTGTTTGTATAGTGACATTAAGAAGACCACGTTTGAAGCAGCCCAGGGATCTATTCTCTGTGGCAGGCAAGATAGGGAAGATCAAATCTAACCTAATCAATGGAGGAAACTGAACAAGTGAAAAGTCAAAGGTAGCATTTGAAAGGATTGATGAAATGTGCAAGCCTTTGGTAATATTATTCTGAAAAATGAGTAGAACACAGGGAATAATAAAGGACCTACTAAGTGCAAGATGTAGTGGGTACTTAGGCAATGTGATCCCCATAGACTCAAATCTTAGGCTGGAATTTTACAGCAATTATAACTTTGCAAAATTAAAAAGAAATATAAGCTCCAAGCAAACTATTAAACCATCAAATATTATATATGAACCCATTCTAAGGTGAGAAGAGGGTGGTAGAAATCCTTAGCTCATTTTACAGCAACACAAACCTTGACAGCAGAATACATAAACCTATCCTTAAAAACACCAAGTAGACAGCAGGATTCAGTGCTCACTGTTTACAAAAACTGGAAGCAAAGGGAAAACAGATGGGGACTCTTTAATCTGACTTTAAAAAAAAAGCCCAAACAAAGATAAGCATGAAGGAAATAAACACAGACCTCTGATCCTCATGGATAAAGCTGAGCAGGTGTGTAGGGCTTTGCTAGCTCACGGTCCACAGAAGGCCTTGGCCTTTAGCAGCACCTTAATCTTTGGGCACAAGCCTCTGGATGGGCTAGAGCAAGCGAGTCTGCCCCAGCTTTAGAGGACCTGAACTTCTAAAGTCAGACTCCTGTGCAGTCAGCCTGAGAGAGGAGGGAGGGAGAGAGAGAGAGAGAGAGAGAGAGAGAGAGAGAGCAGAGACAGAGAGACAGAGAGAGAGAGACAGAGACAGACAATGAGAGACACAGAGAGAGACAGAAACAGAGACAGACAGAGACAGAGAGAGACAGGGATAGAAAGAAACAGAGACAGAGAGATACAGAGACAGAAAGAGACAGAGACAGAGAGAAACAGAGACAGGGAGAGACAGTCAGAGAGACACAGAGTTAGAGACAGAAAGAGAGACAAAGGAAGAGAGACAGATAGATACAAAGAGACAGAGACAGAGAGACAGAGACAAGTTAATGAGGGAACTATTATGAAGCCTCAATCAAGTCAAATAATCCCATACACAGAAAATCAGAACTCAGGAGGCAGAGGCAGATACATATATGTGAGTCTGAGTTAGCCGCTCTGCACAAAGAGTTCCAGACCACCTAGGGCTACATTGTGGGGCCCTCTCTAAAAATAAATAGATTATTTATTTGTTTAATTAATTAATTAACCGAAACTAAAAGCAAGATGACTTCACATTCCTGGGGAACCATCAAGGACACATCTCCCGAGAACAGTGTGTTTAGGTTTGGAAGACAAGACTCAAGTGCATTACAGTCCATTTCTTCTGGAGCGTTCAGGTGAGAAGAGCAGACCCCTGCAGACAGCACCCTGGGCATGTCACCCCTGCAGACAGCCCCCTGGGCATGGCACCCAGTCACCCCTGCAGACAGCACTCTGGGTAGGATACCCAGTTACCCCTGCAGACAGCACCCTGAGCATGGCACCCAGTCACCCCTGTAGACAGCACCCTGGGCAGGACACCAGTCACCCCTGCAGACGGCACCCTGGGCATGGCACTCAGTCACCCCTGCAGACAGCACCCTGGGCATGGTACTCAGTCACCCCTGCAGACAGCACTCTGGGCAGGACACCCAGTCACCTGCCCATTCAATGTCCTTCAAAATTTTTCTTGAAAGTCTAAACTTCATCTTGATGTTAACTGTCTTTAAATACTTGATTTGAATGAACTTTTCCATTCTGATATTTCTGATTGGCTAGATGCAGAGTTCTCAATTCCTTCTTTAATTTCAAACAGATCACTGCAGCAGTATACTGCAAACAAGCCTATGGGAAGTGAGCTAGTACTAACTGGTGGCCCAAACCACTTCCCCTCAACTACCAAAATACCTTCAGGGAAGTGTGCAGAGGACACTTAGATACTGTTGTGTGGCTGTTTCCTAGGAATGGAGACCTTCTCTTCTGGGAGGAAAGAGACTCCTGAGATTCAGGAAACATACAGTACCCAGGAAGCTCATGAAACTTAGGATGCTCTACAAGCTCACCAAGTCTGTGATGCACAGGACCCCTCCCAAAGGCTACAAGAGTTGCCGGGGAGA